>NW_005054499.1:3835-22844 GCF_000277835.1 Geospiza fortis | reverse complement strand
CACACCTGGCTGAGCTGGGAGCCCCAGGGCTGGCAGAGGGAGTGGCCAGTGGGGCTCTGTGGTGCCTGGCTGGGATTGCAGTAAAACTAAATTCAGCATCCAGGATGTTCCTGAGAGACACCACCAAGGTGCTGCTGGGGTTGGGAGCAGGCTGGTCCTGCAGCCAGCTGGGAATGCTGCTGAGATGAGCGTTTGGTGCAGAGACCATGTTTGCTCTCCTTGTGCCCTCTGTGGTTAACACTCTGCAAATATCTTCTTGGCAATGACTCCAATTAGGCCAGGACATCTCCCTGTAATCTGGATCCCTGTTGTGCTGTCAGACTCAATTCAAATTTAATTTGCTCAAGGTGTATATCAGGCAGCTTTTTTCCTTAAAACAAAACAGAGGGGAAGATATTGTTGATGGGAAAAATAATACAGGTTCATATTCCTCTTAACTTAAAGAAGGAAAAGAAATGCCAGAAAATAGGGCTAAATTTACATTTTAATGGGAAAGGTTCTGACTGCCTGCTCTGAGAAACACAAATTGCTTTCTGGATGGGACCCTCGCTTTGTACTGAAGTGCAGGGAATTAAATCCAGCAGCCCCTGATGAGATGAAAGGGAAATCTGGAGCCACAATCCCCACTGCCAGCCAGTGGCAAGGACAAGCCAGGTGCTGGTGGTGAGGCCAGGCTGTTGTCCCAGCAGGACACAGGGACACAGGGCCAGGGCTCCTGGCCCAGCAGCTGGAGGTGCCATCCAGGGAGCAGAGGCTTTGCTGTGTGTTTCAAACCCTGGGTGACCATGGCCCTGCCCCTGCTGGTGTCCCCCAGGGTAGGAGTGTCAGGGGTAGGATGGTGGGGACGGACAGAGAGCAGAGATCTCTGCAGCCAGGTCAGGAACTTGTGGGTTATTGCAAAGGGCCTGGGTAAGTTCCCATTACAATACCATAAATCTTCTTCTGTGCTGAATATTCTGATTCTCACTAACCAATCTAGTCCAAGATACAAATCCTACAGCATTTCCATACAGCCTATAAGAATCATTACATTCCCACACTGGGTTACATTTTAAACCCTAAAAACTCCTCTTTGGGCCCCTTCTGCCAAGCCAGCAGGGTCTGCTCTGAGCCTTGGGCCTGTCTGCAAGCAGAGGGTGTTGTTTGATCCAAAGGGGATCACCTTCAGCTGGCCATGCCATTGTTTTCCTGTTGTTCAGTAACTGAGGGATCTCAAAGCTTGCTTTCATTTCAATCTCGCTTAGAGTTTCCATATTCTCAAAATCTTTTAGCCAGGCAATCATATTTATAAGGCTTTCCTGTTTCATCTTCCCCAACACCCCAGCCCATTTTGGGGGGCTGGCTCAGAGGGGTCTGTCCTCCTTTCTGTGTGGCTCAGAGGGGTCTCAGTAGCAGAACTGCTCTGGCACAAGTCCCACTTCAGCCAATGCCACTGGCAGCTGCAGTGGGAGCCTCCCACAGTGCCCAAGGCAGCTGTGCCCTCTGGGGTGTGTGTCTCTGCCCTCTGGGCTGTCTCTGCCCCTCCTCAGAGCAGCCCAAGCCTGCAGACAGCTCCAGCAGCCTCTCTGTGGTGTTTGAGACCCCCATGCAGCCAAAAGCTGTGCCCAGGAGAAGCTGCTGTTCCTTTCTTTGCATCTTAAAGCGTTTTTGGAGATGAAAGCACGGCACAGTGCTGTGCAGTCTTATCTCTGGCAGGGCCTGTCACCTGCAGACGTTTCTGGCACATCCACCAGCACGGCAGAGACCGGTCCCTGCTGGGACTGAGCTCCTGGAGCGTGTCCCCACCCCATATGGTGCTTTTCCAGTTGTCAGAGCAGTTGCATGCAGTGGATGGGATGTAAATTCAGTGTCATATGGCAAAGGCATCACTCAGACAAGGAGACAAGATGCTTGTTGGGGCTGCTTCCAATCCAATAACATAAGCAAAACCATCCCTGCTAGAGGTTCAGTCAGAGCAGATGTGCTGGCACCCACAAGGCTGATTCCCTGGGGGAAACAGTGTCACTGTCTGCAAACCAAGGCAGTGATAAATCACAGGTGACATTCAGTAATTTGCTACTGCCTTGTGCAAAACACTGCTGCTCCTCTGGGCCACTCCTGCCTGGGATCACAATGATTCTGATCTTTGCTATCACCATGGGTTTGTCAGGGGTTAGATAATGACAAAAGGGCCTGGATGCAGGAGAACATGGACAGGGAGCTGCTGGAAATAGAGCACAGCATGGGCCAGTGGCAGGGACAGCTGCTGTGGGAAGAGCTGCAGGGTCTGCAGGGCTGAATTGCAGGCAGGGAGCCCCCAGTGTGGGGAATAATTGGCAAATGTAGTATAGCACAATAAATGTATAATATAATAATATTATTCCCTACATATTGGGAATAATATAGGGAATTATTGGAATAATTCACAATTGGAGTGAGTAATCACTCCATTGATTCAGAATGCTGAACAATTGCTTTATTGAACTATATTATATTCATATATATGTGCTTTATATATATTTTATATATATATATGCTGTATTAAAATATATTTAATAATTGCTTTATTAAAACTATAGTATATTAAAGATACTGTACTATACTTTACAAAAAATACTAAAAGGATACTAAAAAGATACTAAAGAAAAACCTGTGACTGTCTGAGACAGCCAGGACACAGCTTTGACCTCAGTTGGCCAAGGAAACAAAACAATCCTCAGCAGAATCCAACTGACAAATCCCTTCAGGTAAACAATCTCCATAACACATTCCACACGTGCAAAAACAACAGGGGCAGCACGTAGAGATAAGAATTGTTTTCTTTTTCTCCTCTGAGGTTTTTCACTGGGATTCCCAGAAAATATCCTTGGGAAGTTGTTGGGAAAATATCCTTGGGAAGTTGTGCCTGCCTGCTCTCTGTGAGGAGAGCTGTGGCTGCATGTGCCCACTGACAGGCTGGAGGGACCAGAGCATTTCAGCATCACTGCTGAGCATTTCACAATCATTTTTTGTCCATTTGTTGCTTCCTTTTGGCTTTGCAGAGGAAGTTTTGCATGCCAGTGCCTGATTTTAGGACCTTTGCTCACTCCCTGGGACAAGCTGGTATTTTGGTTAAAGCATTGCAGAGGGCTACAGTGTGATAGAATGTGCAACCTTATCTTCAAGAAGCAATTGTACTTCATAACATGAATTAATTGACACCTTACACTTAAACCAAGTAGCTAATTACAGACCTTTTAGCTTAACAAAGTGAAGGGATAATAGAAATGGCAATTATTGAGTTAAGCAGGATGTAATGTGCATGCAGGGCTCACCTGGGACATCTCAGGCAACACTCAATTCTTCCTCACCCTGTCCCACCCGTTGCCCACTGTGGCTGTGCTGGGATCACCTTTGCTGGTGATTCTTTAGGTGACCCCAAACCAGTCCTTCATCACACCTGGGATGCTCTGAGAGCCCTTGTGTGGCAGTTTTGGGGATGGAGCAGCAGTTCAGAGCCCGTGGGGACACAAAGGGGCTCCAAGGTGGGCTGTGTGTCCCTCAGAAGGGGCTGTGATGGTGGCACTGGAGCCATCCCAGACCTGCTGGGCTCTTTGCCAGCACCAGGCCTGTGCTATGATGGGCAGATTACCTGCAGAATGCTTTTTTAATCTTGAGAGAAATAACCTGATTAGTAATTATTGGTGCAGAACACTTGGGGAGTCTCTGCAGAGGGTGAGGACAGGCTGTTTCACTGGAGCTGCCTGTCACTTTTGTCACCTAATTATAAGACTGTTCCGTGCCAAGACTCTGGGCAGACAGAGGAAAAAAATCCTCAGCGTAATTGTATTGGTCATATTTTATAGGCACTAATTACTTGCTTTGCAATTAGCATTTCTCTGGCTGGCTGGCTGGGGAGCTGTCACAGCCCTGGCTCAGGACACACAGCTCAGTGCCTCCCTGGCACAGCTCCCTGGGGCTGGCAGGGAAGGACAGCAGGCCCTGGGTGGGGATTCTGCAGCACAGGAGGGCAAGGGGGGCAGCTTAGGGTGGTGTCCAAACCTGGGACAAGATGGGTTTGATGGCTCCACCTGAGCTCAGTGTGATAATGAATCAAAATTCTCACGTGAACTTTAGCTGCATCCATAAATTCTTCATTCGTCATTATTAAAGATATGTCAGCATTCAAACTCTGGTTTATAGCTGGAAATTTACATTGTATCATTGTCTCTGATGCAGTAAATATTCTTGTGCAAAGCCCATCAGGCAGTTTTCTACTTATTAGGAATTAATGACTCATAAACCAGAGCCAGAACAGGCTGCTGGTGTGAATGAAGGGAAGGCTGTGCCTATTGGGGTTCCCCTCCTGGGGAATTCTGAAGGGACCCCAATAAGCAGGAAATTGGGTCAGTCCACTGAGCTGCACCTCCAGGTGCTCTCCTTTTACATCTTACAATACATATCTTAAGCCTCTGGTTCTCTCTTCACTGGCAAATCTTCAAAATCCTTCACCTCCAGGAAAGACCATGTGCTGCTGCAGCAGCATGGAAACACTTTCAGCAAGCAACAACTTCACTTTATCCTTTTAATTCTGCCCAATGCCAAAAGTTCAGTCATTTATTGTGCCTTTTTCAAGGTTTTTCTCTAGGTCTCTCTATGGCTGGTGTTTGTTTGGGAAGTTTTAGGGATTCTGCATTTGGATGAGTGCCTCAGAGTTGTCATTATATGGTGAGAGAGCTTGTCTGGTCTGAACCCGCCCTGGGCTGATGTGCTGTGCTGACACTTTTCCATAAACACATCAAGTCCTAAACTAAAACTCTTCTAACAACTAAGTTAGATGGAATCAAAGATAAATCAGCAGTTAAATGCATTTGTGGTGCTCCAGGTGGCCTGGGGGTGATGCAGGAGCTGCAGCCTGGCCTGTGCTCCTGGGGCTCAGAGCAGGAATGGCTCGGAGAAGGTTTGTACTGAATTATTTGTCCATTTGTTGCTTCCTTTTGGCTTTGCAGAGGAAGTTTTGCATCCCAGTGCCTGATTTTAGGACCTTTGCTCACACCCTGGGACAAGCTGGTATTTTGGTTAAAGCATTGCAGAGGGCTACAGTGTGATAGAATGTGCAATGTTATCTTCAAGAAGCAATTGTACTTCATAACATGAATTAATTAACACCTTACACTTAAACCAAGTAGCTAATTACAGATCTTTTAGCTTAACAGAGTGCAGGAAGGGATAATAGAAATGGTAATTATTGAGTTAAGCAGGATGTAATGTGCATGCAGGGCTCACCTGGGACATCTCAGTCAATACTCAATTACTTCCCTGCCCTCTGAAGGCTCAAGCTTCCCTGCAGTGACATCACCAGTGCTCTGACGTGCCCTGGTTCCAGTGCCAGGAACAGAGAACAGTCTCCTGTTGTGGCAGTACCAGCTGTGGGTTTCTCTGAGTCTGGATTGAAGGCACTTGAGTCAGTAGTTCATGTCCACACTCAGGTGTTTATTATTTCTGATCAGTAAAACAGTCTCACTGCTGTGAGTTCTGCAGCTTCTCATTAGAAGGCACAAAATGGCCAACAATCTCTGGTTACAAAGTCTTTTAAGACTAAACTGTCCAATTAAGAGCTGACACCTGGATTATTTTCCCTTTTAACCCAATAACTGATCCCAAAGAGCCCCCAAAGGGGGGTTTTCTGCCCAATTACAAAATGCCACCCAAACCCATGGAGAAGAAGGAAGAAGAAGCTTGAAGAAGGAAGAAGAAGCTTGAAGAAGAAACTCAGGATGACACCCTGTGCCCTCCATCTTGCTGCCATCCACAACACACTAAAAATCCCAAAACCTCAATTTCTCACCAAGTGACACACCTACACTGCTCTCTATAATCCATTTCACAATTTTGTGGATTCCAGTCTGTTCTGGAGTTTAGGGAACTTTCTCCATGAATGAGGGTCAAAGTCAGTGCTGCCCTGGGGGTCAGGGCACCCCAGAGCAGACAGAGAAATATTCCCAGTGCCCTGGGTTTCCACATCCTGAGGCTGCTGTGCCCTGGCAGCCAGTTCTTAGCTCGTGTCTCCCTGCCAGCTGTGCCCTGTGCCATGTCCTGGTGGCCCTGCCATGCCCAGCTCCTTGCTGTGGCCTCTGCACAGCCCTGGGCTCCAGCTCTGGAGCTGGCTGCCTCCCAGCCCAGCAGAGCTCCTGGGCTTTCTGTTCTGCAGGGAGGCAGAGGTGTTCCACGGTGTGAGCTGCTGGCAGAGCCTCTGCCCTGCTGAGACCCCTGCTCCTCCAGCACACCTCGGCTGAGCAGCATTCCTGGCACTGCACAGCCCTTCCAGGAACACAGAAGAGAAATTCATTTAGTGAGGCTTAAAGTCAGATTCTGAGAGTCAGCAGTTGTGAGGTCAGGAGCAGAGAGTTACAGGAGGAAACAAAGCACACAGCAGGCCCTGGAGTGAGTGCAGGGCACAGGCTGCCTCCCCAGCTCTGCCTGTGCTGCTGCAGGCTCCATGTGGCCCTCCTGGTCATGTTTGTGGCCAGCAGAAGCACAGGCAATGCTCCTCATGGCTTCCCATCAGATGGGAATGGATGGGAAACCATCCCAGAGCAGCTGCCACGTTCCCTTCTGGGGATGTCTGGGGAAGCAAACCCTTCTGCAGGGTGGGGAGCTGTCAGCCCTGAGCACAGCCACGCTGGCCCTGCTGCAGTGGCCTGACAGCTGATCTGAGCTTCATAACTGCATGAGGCTGTCCTGACTGGCAGGGGAACTGGAACTTGACACCAAACCAGAGCTGTCTGGCTGCAAAACTCTGGTGTCATCATCATAGTTTCTGGAAAAATCCCCTTGCCCAGGATTTCTCTCCTGGGAAGCTGAGAAGCCTCAAAGAAAAAGGAAAGCAGTATTATCTCATTTGCTTTTCCTGTGTTTTGCTGCTTTGGAATGTGGTTGGAGATTGTTCATCCAACAGGTGATTGTTTGATTGGTTCCATGTGAATTGTTTTGACTTAATGACCAATCACTGTCCAGCTGTGTCAGACTCTGAGGAGAGAGTCATGAGTTTTATTTTATTATCTTTTAGCCTTCTGTCTGTATCCTTTCTCTATTCTTTAGTATAGTTTAGTATAGTATTCTTTAATGTAATATAGTAACATAAAATATTAAATTAGCCCTCCAAGAACATGGAGTCAGATTCATTCCTTCCAACAACAGGGAACCCTGAAAACACCACACTGGCTTGTCTAGGAAAGGTCACTGTGATGCTGCAGCACTTAAATTTTTGGATTATGAACAGCTCCAAAAATCCAGCAGTAAATGGAAAGTGGGATAAGATGTCCCAGGGTTCCTCAGCAGGTGATCCAGGCAGGCCAGCACTGAGAGAGGGAGGGCAGGACCCAAACTGCACAGAGCAGGCAGAGGTGACACAGGCTGCTGGCCAAACCCAGTGAGCTGAGCTCAGAGTGAGGAAGGGCTGGGTGAGGATGGCAGCTCAAGGGCCTTGGGGCTTGGTCCTGTCCCTGGCATGGCCATGGCTGGGAGGGATTGTGGCAGCAGAGCCCCTCCAGCTGCTGAGGGCCAGGTCCTGCTGGTTCCCATCCTGCAGCAGGAGGCAGCACTGCCTCCTCCCCTTCAAAGGCAAGATGCTGATTTCGAGTTACAAATTGTACATCAGCCCCTTTGTGTGTGTGCTCCATGCAGCACCTCTGCAGAGGGTTTGAACAGGGATGGAAACCCCCTGGTAAGAAGAGAGGCTGCTGAAATACCTGAGGGTGGTGCTGGCTGGCAGCTGCTCCAGGCCTGTGGTGAGTATCTCAAAGCTGGGGCTGCCATTGAGGGTCCCCAGCCATCTGCAAGGGAAGAGCTTCTTTAGGATTACTAACAGTGGCATCCTGTGTCCTCTTTGGTCCAAGCTGATGTTTGCTGAAGGATATTGGAAGAATTAGTAGAGCTATTTCTCTTCAATCCTGTCCCAAGTGACAGCAAAATCAAACGAAAAGGCAGGAGATCGTGTGCTGTTGTTTTAGGCAAGAGCCCAGTGGTGTTAACAAAGGTTTTATCTTTATGTGGGCTGTTTGATTTAGAGAATAAAATAACCCAAGGTAACAAAGCTGGATGAATTAAAAGCTTTACAGCATGAAAAGGTATTCTAGCCCCACAGATTCTTCAGGGAACTTGTCTGGGCTGTTCCACTCCTCCTTGAGACCAGTGACACTGCCAGCCAGCACTGGGGCTGTCCATACTTGGTTGCTGGATTTACCCTTTCTAGGAAAGAGGTTTTAGGGCAGGCAGGTGGTGGCTTTTGGCAGGGATGCAGCATTGTGTGGCTGCTGGGGCGTTCAAAGAGCCAGGATACCAATTCTCACTGCTTGTGGTTTGACTTTTATTTGATGAGTCAAGGGATATGAATAAATGGGCTGTGTTTGCAAGGGTGATGCTTCTGCATCCCTGACTGCCATGAACAAGGGTTGGGGTGAGGGGGGGAATAGTGGGCAGGGATGTTTCTGAGAATCTTCTTCAGTCTTTGCTCTCCTTTCCTGGCAATATCAGCAAGCACTCCAGCACTGCTGCTCTCTAATCTAATCAGAGCCAGGAAAACAGGATTTGTCTGACCACTTAGATACCCACCAGCAGAGCAAATACCAGACATGTTCTGTGAGAATGGCCAAAAGCCATTCCAGCCCCTTCCAGTGCAGAGACAAGACCTCTGGAACCTGCACTTCTACCTGCTTTGGGCTGCTGCTCCAAATTCCACCACTGCTGGCCTTGAGCAAGACTCTGCAGGTGGGTTCATCAACAGAGAGCAGGATCTGCACATGGGGAACTCAGACCAGGGGGTGTGCAGCCCCTTCCTTCTCATGAGCATTTATGAGTGTCTTCCAAAGTGTTTTCCTTTATCATTCTTGATTCGTAGATAAAAGACCATTTCTTCTTTTAATGGAGTCTCTGATGTTAAATGGTCTCCCTCCAATCAGATTAAGGTGTTTTGGCCCATTTTACTCTAATGGAGGATGACTGAGAAATATCTGGTTCACAGCTGGCTCCTTGCACTCTCACTGTGCCGAGCTGCTGCCACTGAGACCCTGCTGGGAAATAAAAAACCAAAAAAGGCTGGAGGAGTTCAGCCCCTCCCTTCACAGGGGCTCCAGCACTCCCTCCTACCAACCCCTTCTGGGCTGTGGGCACATCCTGGGACCATCCCAAGAAGGGAGAGTAGGGGAAGGCTGTGCTGGGGCTGTGCTCACCCCACTGAGCTGCTGGGGCAGCTGATGCTGCAGCCACTGCCCTGTCCTCACGCAGTGGGAGCTGTGCTGCCCTCCCTGCCTGGTCCTGCCCTGCCTGGTCCTGCCCTGCCTGGTCCTGCCCTGCCTGGTCCTGCCCTGCCTGGTCCTGCCCTGCCTGGTCCTGCCCTGCCTGGTCCTGCCCTCCTTGCCTCGTCCTCCCTGCCTCCCTGGTCCTCCCTGCCAGCCTCTGCCCTGTGCCATGGACAAGGGCAAAGCAAAGCTCTGGAGGCTGCTGGATAATCAGAGCTATTAGGTGCACTCGTGTGTGCAAGAGGGTGTGAAATGCAGATGGCTGGAGGGCCCTGGGGAGCAGGAGAGAACAAGTGGGGACGTGCCCATGGCTCTGCTGAGGCCAGGATGGAGCTGTGGTTGCTGGCCTGGGGGTCCTGGGGTCCTGAGCCCATCTGAGTTGCACAGAGCAGCTCCCCAGGCTGTGGTTGGTCCCATTGTGTTAACAAGGCACCACTTCTGCATTTTAAGTGTGTGCTCCTTGATGTCGTCCTGCCTCTAAATGATCCTGGAAATGCATTGTCTCCTTAACTACTTTTTAATTAAAAGTCAGGGATATTAGAAAAGAGAAATCAATTCTTGTCACAATTAAGACTTGGTTTGAACAATTGCAGCGTGTTTCAGTGAAGGATCCTCTCTGGGCTTATTGATCTGTATTGTCATAATGTCTAGGTTATTGCCATGGCTCAGACAGACTTAAATGAATATTTCAGCTGAATTATGTATGTTATCTGGCAGGCAGAGGAGGCTGCCTGCTGCCACTCAGAGCCTGCAGGGCTCCCCTGGCCCCCACTCCTGCTGACTGAGGCCTGGGCTGGGATGAGCACCTTGTCTCCTCTGTGAGCCTGGTGATTGTGCCCAGGGCCTGGTGACTGGTTGGGCAAGTCAGGTAATGTCGGGTTTGCAGCCCCAGGAAATTCTCAAAGCTTGGAGGCAGCCACAGGGCAGCCAGTGGCACCAGCTGAGCAGGAGCTGCACCTGCAATGCTGCATCTCCCTGCCACCAGGAGCTGCAGGAGGGCAGCTGAGCACAGGGGCTGAGCCTTCCCCACAGCCGGCTGTGCCTCCCCCAGCCACTGAAGTCTCTGTCTTCCTTTGTCTTCCCCTCCTTCTCCCTTTCCCTCTCTTTCTCTCCCTCCCTCTCCCTCTGCAGAGAGGGGCTGGTGGGAGGTCTCCAGCACTCTCCACTGTGAAAGTGACAGGAGAGTAGGAGGCTGATTAATCAAAATCTAATATGATGAAGGACCTTTTTAAAGGTAAAAGATGTCCCAGTTATGGTTTGTCTGCCCTTTAAAAGTTCTTGAAAACTAGGGGGTCTTGGAGGAAAGAAAATTGATTTCTCATGGTTCCTCTTGTACCTTGGGGCAGAAAGCAAATTCAAAGGGGCCCTGCCATGAAAGGTTGGAGTCTGCTGCTGGGGCTGATAATGAGATCTCTTAGAGATAAATCAAAACACCTGGACTCCACCACGGAGCAGCTACTGGTTTAACCCAAGACCTGGAATCGGGAAGAAGAGAGGGCACATGCTAAACCTGGCCTGCTGTGGAAGCAGAGGTGGCAGCAGCAATGCTGGAGCTCCAGTTATGTTGGTGCCAGAGTTGTTCCCTCCTGCCTGGTGGTGCCTGGCACATCCAGCACCTCCCCACAGTTTGTGCAAAGCCTCTGGCCCCCACCAATGTACTTTTCACAACATCACTGCTCCCTTCCATGCAGTGGCACATCAGCAGCTGTGCTCCCTTCTCCCTGTCCTGTGAGCTGCATCCTCCAGACTTGGGGGCTGGGGAAGGAAAACCCTGATGGCCTTGAGTTAACCCTGGTTAACTCCTTGTTAACCAATGGCCATGCCTTCCAGGGCTGCAGCCCTCTAGATCCCATTTGCTTTGTGATAAGTAGGATTCACATAATAACTTCTGGCTCGTATTAATGCTTTTAATCTGCAGACCTCAGAAAGAGATGAGCCAGAGAAAACTGGGAGAGAGATGCTCAGGGAAAAAAAAAAAAAGAAAAGAAGCAGAGAAAAGTGAGTAGGATGAACTCTTTACCTCTCTATCCCATTAGCATGTTCACCATGGATTGCAAATCCTGTTAGGCACAGGCAGCCTGCAGATCTCGAGGCAGAGCAGAGCCTGCAGTGTTAGTGGTGGCTTTGGCTCTGCAGCAGTGCCAGGGCTCTCCTCACTGCTGGCTGCCCTCGGGGTGCTGGGAGGGCTCCAGCACAGCCTGCCCCTGCACTGGGACTCCCCAGCTCTGAGATTTGTTACTCTTTGTTTTGGGTTCAGTGACCCTCAGGCTCTGTGTTCGTGCCTTTGCTGTTTGACTAATTGGAGAAGTGTCTAATCCTCTTCTCCACCGATGTCACTGTCATGCAGCCTGTGATTAAACATGCTGTCAGCTGCTGCTGTTTACAGATAACAATGCTGCTTTCTCTCATTCCTACACTATCAGGCTCATTAGGAAGGTTTATGGATAAATTAGTCAGTCTGGGATTGAATAATGTCTGAAATGTCCTCAGTTCCACTGAGGAACTGCATCTTCCTGCTCTGGATAGCCAAATGTGACAGTGTGACAGTGACCTGAACCATTGCACAGGGCACAGGCCCAGCCCCACACCAGGGTGAGCCCCAGATCTGGAGCCTGATTGCGGTCCCATGTGAGCTCTCCTCTAGGAGACTCTTCCAGGGGTGAGCCCCCATTTCTGGTACCAGGCTGGAGACAGCAGTCAGTGTCTGGTTGAGAAAATCCTCTTTGATGCTTCATTACAGCAGATTCTGCAATACACATAAAAAGAGGCTCTTTCCCCACTCTTACTGCATGAAACACACATTTCCAGAGAGGGTTCCTGGTAGGCTTGGTGTCTGGCTGTTCAATACAGCAGGAACAAACTGCAGCTGCAGATGGGAACAGGTTGTTTCTGCCATTTGTTATTTTTTCCCTAATTATGATGCAGATTGGATGCTCTCTCCAGCATTCCCTCTCTTTCTGTTTATTCAAGCAGGATTTTTGTGAACCTATACACCAATTTCTCCCTGGGCCTGCAGTGCCCCATTAGAATGGAGCAGAATTTATTGCTCCCCTGAGCTGCAGCTCTTTCCCCACTCCCCTTCCACCACTGGCCAGCCTTGAGCTGGGATGGGAGCAGGCTGGGATGTGAGCATCCCCTCTCCATCCTCAGCACAGAGCTGGCAGGACCCCCATGCAGGTATCCTGGGGAATGGTGTGGCTGGCAGCTGGCAGTCTCTCTGTCTCTCTCCAGGGCTGCATCTCACCCTGGCAGGGTGGCAGCAGGAGCAGAGGCACCTGCAGGCATGGAAAGCTGTCCTGCTCTCTGCTGAGCACTGAGCAATCTGTAATTACTGGAGAGATTTCAGGGAGCTGGACACACCATGCTGGTGCCTTATTTAGAGTCTGCCCAAGTGCTGAGTCCTGGAGTGCAAAATGCAGCTATGAATTAGCCACAGCTGGATTAAATTGCTAATTATAATTTGCAAAGTGTGTTCCCTTCTTCTGTCACGGACAAATGAAAAAGACTCACTCTGCATGACCTCCCCATCACCCTCACCCTGTGACTGGGGGGATAATTGGTGAATGTCTTGTGGTGATTGAGTTACCAAGCGAGTCCTGAAGTGTCTTTCCTCATCAGAGTGTCACACAAGGTGCATTTCTGATTTGCCTGGTGAGTAAGAGCAGAGCAGAATCACTCCAGGGAAATCCACAGCAGTTCAGTGCCCTCGGTGTTAAGGGGCATTTACTGCCACGTTATTGAGGGGCCAGGAAAGTTAGAAATCTTGGTAATGCATTTTAAATGGTGATCAGCACAAAGATAGGAGCATGAAAAAGCTCTTAATAAATAGAGGAAACACCATGAAACTGGAGAATCCAGGCCTAAGGTGCATTGGCACTTTGGGGACCCCCTTTGGGGTGCACAGGGGTGCTCTCCTCAGGAGCAGTGTGAAGCAGACTGGCACACTTTAGTCTTCAAATTAACCAAGGTTTGGGCTGTAGGTTCAGTGCAGTGTAGCTTGGAGCTGCTGAGGGAGGTCTGGGAAGCATCAGGCTGTGGAGGGAGCCTGGTACCAGGGCAGGCACTGGCCCTTGCTGTGGCCACTCTGGAGCTTCTTCCCTGGCACTCACCTCAGAACCACACAGCCAGCAGGACCAGCCTGTCTAAAACACCTCTGACAGTGAGTGATGGCCACATGCTACAGATCTCTCTGTGAAACATAACCAGCCTGCTGTAAGACCATTTCTGATGTGACTGAAAACAAAAATCCTGATGACAGCACTTCAAACAGAACTGCTGCAAATCTCTGTAAGTGGTTTTAATGAAACCAGCCAGGAAGAGAAGGAGAGCAAATCAAAGGTAGGACGACTTCTTTGTTCAAATTACTGTAATTGGTACCAGAATTATGTTGGTGGTTGTCTGTACCATTATACTTGAGGTACATCCTCATTTCTCCCTCAGTTCTCAGAGGTTCACCCACTCTGCACCTCTGCCTTTCAAGCAGAGCAAATGAAGCCACAGCAGAGGGGCAGGTTGAGGGCAAGAAGCCTGTGGGGTGCTGGCATCCTGCCCTGTGCCCAGGGCAAAGCATCTCTGAGGGGCAGCACCTCCCTGTTGGGAAGAATGAAAGTTTGACAAGAAAGTCTCACAGATATGTATGCTTGGCAGAAAGATTTTTAAATGTAGAATCTGAAGAAGGAATAGAAATGAAATCAAGTTTTGATATAGAAGAATAGAACTGCTGAGCCAGTCTTACTGGATAACCAAGGAGGCAAAGGGTGTGTTAGTTAGAAGGGGGTTTATGGCTTAGAGCAAAGTATAAACCCATCCCAAACAAGAAGATGTTTTTACCAAGCAGAAAGAGAGCACAGGCAAACAAGCCTGCCAATGTTGCAAGTAGAAAAAAGGTCTCAGAATTTTCGATTGCAAGAAAACTGAAAACCAACTTCTAGCTTAAACTGTAATGTACTGACTTTGAGTGATTGGAGAACAGTAACATGAATATGGTAATTATAGTAGTTATGATAGGCTATAGATAAAAGTTAAGGTATAGATTGGTTCTGCTATATTAAGATGCTCAGCAAAGTATAGAATGTATTGTAACCAAAAGAAAAGTATAGAATGCAATGTAACCAAAACCAAAGGGTCTCCAGTCCTGCCTGCAGCTGGAGCTGACAGCTGTAGGCACAGGCTCTGCCACCCATGACCCTGGACTGCTGCAACCTTTTGGATACAATAAACTGCATTTTGGAGAGCAGCCTGGAGTCCCACATCTCTCATTCAGGCTCTCACACCTGCCTCCTCCATGAGCCTTCCCAGTGCTCCCAGGGGAGCAGATCCCACACACAGCTCCTGAGCTCAGGGCCCCCGTGTGCCCTTCAGGCTCTGTCACCAGGCTGTGACACCTGGATCCCTCCTGTCTGGCTCTAATTAGCAGCATGTGGTAATTTGTCTCTGGTTGAGTTGGAATTTAACACCGGGTGCATCTGTGGCCCAGCCAAAGGCAGGGTTCAGACTGATGATGACAGAACAGGGTATGACTTACATAAGTGTAATTATGTTATGCTGCCTGGAGCTCTGGATTTTCTCAGTATATGATGAATGTGAAGCATTTAAAAAAATTAGACACTCTATTTTACATTATTTTCTAGAACGTGGATATCTGGGGGCTGTCTGGAAATCCATTAGCAAGAAATGTAAAGATCCTTAAAGGCATTTACCCAGATTAGCTGTGTTTATGCAGTCAAGGGTCTTTTATGTGATTACCTTAAAAGCTAAAGAACTGCTGCAAAACATTTCTGGTGCAGACATTGTGAGGCAAAGAGTACAGATCTGACAGCAAGACAGAGCTGTTAAAAAACAAGTGCACAGCTCCGGTAGCTTTGTATTTGCAGACAAACAACCCAGAAGGTAGAAGGGTTTTCCCTTTGCAGCCCAGAGGCTGGGCTGTGCAGCATGAGATTTATGGGGAAGTGTGGTGGTGTTCACAGGGGTCTCAGGACGAGGGAAGAGATGAGAATCTTGACTTTATGTTTCAGAAGGCTTGATTTATTATTTTATGATATATATTATATGAAAAGCAAATGATATATTAAAACTACACTAAAGAATAGAAGAAAATGATTTCCTCAGAAGGATAGGAAGGAATAGAAAGGAATGATAATAAAATCTTGTGACTGGCCAGAGAGTCTGAGACAGCTGGACTGTGATTGGCCATTAATTAAAAACAACCACATGAGACCAATCGAAGATGCACCTGTTGCATTCCACAGCAGCAGATAACCATTGTTTACATTTTGTTTCCGAGGCTTCTCAGCTTCTCAGGAGAAAAATCTTGTCAAAAGGATTTTTCATAAAATATGTCTGTGACAGGGAAGCTTTACATTCACTTCCATTTTCACTGTGATTTCTGCCCGTTAGCAGGAGGGGATGAGCAGGGCTGGGCCAGCACTGGCTGTGATGGAATGCTGTGCCCCAGGGAAGCAGTGTCTGAGCTCTGGGGGTGGCACAATGGTGAGGTGCCACTGGGACCTGATTGTCTGAGCCACTTTCCTTTGTGGGATATTCCAGGGAATAATGCCAGGCACACTTGTGCTGTATTGCTGCTGCTTCCTCTGCTCTGGCTCTGCCCTTGTCACAGCAGAAGTCCTGGAGTGTGTGTGACATGCCAAAACCACTACAAAAGTGCAGAAATCCTTTGTTTTTATTGTATAATGATACTTGCAAGTGTGGAAGAGAAAGGAGAAGTGCAAAAGCTTCCATGCAAAGCTTTTCTGTCTGCCCCATCTTTTGTCAAGGATTGCTCCTTCAGTGGTACATTGGGGCTGCATCCTCATGGCTCCTTTGTCCTTTAGCATAAAAAGTAATTTGTCAGCAAAAGAAGTAAAGTTTTGTTTTTCAGTACAGATCTGGCTGTCCTCCCACTGAGACTTTCAACTCTCTTTATCTCAGGAATTGATGGTCTTGGTTTCTGATTCTCTTTCCTTGGTGTTTGTATTGATTTTCTTTTTTTCCAGGAGGGTTATTTTCACCGTGGTGTCAAAACTATCTTTCTGTCTCCACTTACAGCAGGTAATAGCTCAACTTGGCCAATTACATATTTTCTGGGCTAGCCCTGCTCTTTGCACAAGTTCCCCTGAAAATCTGGAGCCTGGCTGACCCGATGCCTTTGCTTTCCCTTTGCTCTTGTCTCTGCAGGCTCCAGGCAGGAGTGGGGAAGGGCAGCAGCCCCAGAGCTGGATGTGAGCAGCAGAGATTGTGGTGTTTGTCAGGGTCCCCAGGACGAGGTGAGAGATGAGAATCTGACTCCATGTTCTCAGAAGGCTGATTATTATATTAATCATATCATATCATATCATATCATATCATATCATGCTATACTAAAACTATACTAAAGAAAGATAAAGGATACATCAGAAGGTTTAGCAAGAATGAATAATAAAAACTCATGACTGACTCAGAGAGTCTGACACAGCTGGCTGTGATTGGCCATTAAGTTAAAACAATTCACATGCTGGATAAACAATCTTCAAATGGCATTCCAAAGCAGCAAAACAGGGAGAAGCTGAAGTTTCCCAGCTTCCCAGGAGAAGAAATCCTGGCAAAGGAATTTTTCAGAAAATATCATGGTGACAGAGATGACCAGACAACCTGGGGTTCCTCTTCCTTCACCTGTAGATACTGGCCCCTTGTTGTGCCCCTCAAGGAGCTGGTGGGCTGTGCCATCCCAGGGACAGCATCCCTCTGTCCTGTCCCTGGTGTGGCTTTGTGAAGAAATCCAGTAGAATCCATTAAAGGCTGCTCTGTTTCTCTGTTTTCTTCACACCAGCAATGGCTTTGTCATCTGCTGCTGCTGAAGCAAAATTCATGAGAGCATTTTCCCAAAGCATGATGCTTAAAATCTTAATTAAAATACCTCTGGCTGTTCCACTACCAAGATTTTATAAGTGTTTGGAATAATATTTCAGATAAATGGATAAGCTGTGTGCTTTTAACACGACAGACCCTTCTTCTAGTAAAACATATCTAACATAAAATCTTCCAAAATCCTCTTCCCTGCTTGGCTCCTCAGTGACAGGAAAGTGTGCATGCCTGTGGAGCTTGGTGGTGAATGGAGCTGTCCCAGGGGTCTGGATTGATTTGCTTCATGACATTGATACCTTCCACTGTCCCAGCAGCAAGACCCAGTGTGTGAATACTGAAAAGAAGCTGCTGTGCCTGGAGGCAGGCAAGCCAGATCCTGTATATTACACTGTGAGAGTTGTGTGTCATATTAGAGCAATCTGCCTTTAAAGGGCATCTTTCAAGCACAAACTAGCTTTTTCCCACACTTGAGTGATCACACAAATAACTGTGATTAAAGGTCAAGTGCCTGGGTTTTTCTATTTTACTCCTTAAAAATTTATATGCGAAAGAAAACCTAGAAGTTAACATAGCATGAAATTGTTATGCAGTTCTGAGCCTTTAACGACAACTAAATATCACTTTTCTTCCTGGGTGGCTTGAGAAATCTTCAGTAATAACGGGTCACTTCTTTTGGTTTCCACTTGAGGAAGATTATAAATAAACCCTGTCTTTTGCTTCCCTGCTCTGTAACATGAAGGAGGGAGGGTTTTGATGGTATGAACACGTGTCCCCAGCCTGCATGGCTGTTCCTGCTCTCACCAGGAGCTCCTGGGCTGCAGGTGCACGGCAGGAGGGGCTCCAGGGCTGGTGCAGCAGCACACCAAGCACTGATCCACGCTGAGCTGTCCTAGATGGGAAGAACATTGATAAATGGATTTCCTCACCAGTGAAGTTAACACAGAGAGGAAAGGTAATGACCACGTTGAGAAATGGAGAGCTGGAAATATCCTCTGGCTCCAAATGTCCAGCTGGGCTTGGCCTGAGGTCCGAGCACCAGCTCCTGTGAGCAGGGCTTGGCATGGGCTACCAGAGCCTGGCCAGGCTGTGCTGGGTGGAGGCTCAATGTTTTTAATTTATACTGCAATATTTTACATCTGACACATAATCACAGCAAAAGGAACATCCCACAGGAATAAATGTTTGCTTTGGTATCACAGTATCCGCCATCAGGGGAAAACTGGCAGGCATTCAGCCTGACTCAACTCTGCAAGAACCTGCAAGACCTACAATTAGTAATAATCAAACCTCGTTGAGTTCCTTCCCCGATGCAGGAGGCTGCTGGAAAATACCTTGGCTTTTACACTACTAAAACAAAAAAGGGATTTTACACTACTAAAACAAGCCAATAAACACTGGATCGTTAAGGCTTTGGGCTGTACTTTTCACACCAGCATGAGCACCAAGGGTCAGTCAAGCCCTTAGAATCGCAGGGCTGGGGAGGTCACTGGGGGCTGTGCCATGTCATGTTTGTTTCATCAGCCCCTGGCTGTGCTGCTGGAGTTGGTCTAAAGCCACTTTCAGTGAGCTTGGAGTTGTGCTCCTGGCAGCCAAGAACTGAAGAATTGCCTCTCCAGCCCGTGCAGCAGCAGCATTGTGCTGGGTGTGGGTCAGGCAGGACTCGCCCTGCCCGGGCTGCCTTTCCTGGCGTTTCTCTCTGGGCATTTTTTGCTTTCACAGCAGCTGCTGGGCTTGGAGGACCTCGCCATGAAGCCGGTAATAAAATTTCAAGACAGAAAGGCAGGACAGAGGGCTCGACAAAACCGACATTCCCGGGCAGGGATGAGACTGCCCCGCTGCTCTCCCGGGCCCTGAGGGCATGAGGGGGCAAAGCGCTGCTGATTGCGGCCGCAGCATCTGCCATCAGTGAG
>NW_005054499.1:1825-3030 GCF_000277835.1 Geospiza fortis | reverse complement strand
GCCGCCCCCCCCCGCCGCTCCGGGGCTGTGGCTGTTTGCTGGCTGTGGAAGGATCGTGAAGCTGTGAACTGAGGGAGATAGCTCTTCCTGTCAAAGACAGAATTGGCTGTTTTGTGGGAGAAGGGCGTCGTTTGCCAGGGAAATCCCTCTTTCAAAGCAGCTGCTGGTGCCTTTCGGGTCCAGCATCCGCACACTGTGGGCATGGTACAGTGGCAGTGCTGTCTGAGGTGATGGTACAGTGGCAGTGCTGTCCCTGGTGTCCCTGGGGTTGCACAGTCCTTAGGGCATTGATCAGGCACCTGCGAGCTTGTTCTGGCTGTGCAGTGACAGCTTCGTGCTCACACGGTGATGCCATGGCTGCTGGAGACCTGGCATAGCATGGCACTGAGCTTCCCAATGCATGGACACGGTGGGTTTTACCAGCATTTTTTTAACCAGCATTTCCTGTGTCGGTGGTTTTCCTAACACGCTCTCTTGCCTGCAGTTGTCCTGCTGGACTCCAAGGAATCGCAGGCGGAGCTGGGCTGGACCTCACACCCATCGAACGGGGTAAGCACGGGGGTGGTGCTGTCCCTCTGCACCCCTGGAGAGGGTGGAAGGCTCTGCCAGCTTCTTGGTGCTCAGCAGCACTTGAAGTCCTGCCTGTGGGAGCTTTGCTTGCATGGAGCTGGGGTGGGGCTGGCAGCCACGGGACCTCCTCAGTCAAGGTCGATGGGTAGCTGGGCATGATCACTGCCAGGAGCCCCTGGGAGCAGAGCAAGGAGTGAGGTCCCTCCTCAAAAGGGATTTTACACTACTAAAACAAGCCAAAAACCAGTAAACATCGGGGGGAAAACCTGCAGGCATTCAGCCTGACTCAACTTTGCAAGAACCTGCAAGACCTACAATTAGTAATAATCAAACCTCGTTGAGTTCCTTCCCCGATGCAGGAGGCTGCTGGAAAATACCTTGGCTTTTACACTACTAAAACAAAAAAGGGATTTTACACTACTAAAACAAGCCAATAAACACAGGCTTTGTGCGAGCACCAAGGGTCAGTCCAGCCCTTAGAATCGCAGGGCTGTGGCTGTGGAGGTCACTTGGAGCTGTTTCATCAGCCCCTGGCTTTGCTGCTGGAGTTGGTCTAAAGCCACTTTCAGTGAGCTTGGAGTTGTGCTCCTTGCAGATTTGGGTTCATTTTCCTGAATGGAAATAAAACGTTCAGA
>NW_005054499.1:0-1810 GCF_000277835.1 Geospiza fortis | reverse complement strand
AGCGGTAGGTCTGGAGTCACCTGTGTGGCACAGCTGTTTGTTTGTAGAAGAAACTCTGTTCTGGATATGTTTTGACTGTTTTGCATAAATTTACTCCCAGAAAGAATTGCTTTGGGAAATTGCCAGGTTGTCATTCAGGCTGTGAGGGTTGAATCATCATTTCACTGATCAGAATCTCTGCTGATAGCTTTGGGGAAGCCCTGTTTCACTTGCAGGATTGGAGGATTTGTCCTGTTGCAGCTAAAACTTCTCCTGGCAGAGAAGCTGCTGCTGTTTGTGAAGGTGTTTAACATCCTTATGTGCTGGTGTGACTGGTGTCCTTAGAGACAGATTAGAGATGGATTTCTTGGAAATCTTGGATATCTCTGGGTGGCCCAACCCCATCCAGCATTACACTGTGTGGATGCACCTTCCCAGGGGTGGAAAATCTGAGGAGTGTGTGGGAGATGAAGGCTCTGGCTCCTGAGCAGATGATGTGTCCAGAATCAAGCTTTGTTTTCCAAGATCTGCTGCCTTTCTGGTTGCATTTTCACATTTGCACCTCTGTGGAGAGCTCAGGTGTTGGGTGGTCCAAGAGCAGCTGATGGGTTTGGTGGGCTAAGGACTTCCAGTGCCTACAGCGCCTTCCCAGGGATAGAAAATCTGAGGAGTGTGTGGGAGATGAAGGCTCTGGCTCCTCAGCAGAGGATGTGTCCAGAATCAAGCTTTGTTTTCCAAGATCTGCTGCCAGTGCTGCCTTTCTGGTTCCATCTTCACATTTGCGCCTCTGTGGAGAGCTCAGGTGTTGGGTGGTCCAGGAGCAGGGTTACTGCAGCTGGTGGGTTTGGTGCCTACAGCATAATGGTGGGGAGGGTTGGCAGTGACATTTATGCTGGTTGGTGTGTCTCTGCTGGGCCAGCTGCCAAGCTTTGTGTTCTGTCCCCAGTGGGAAGAGATCAGCGGCGTGGATGAGACCTACAAGCCCATCCGCACGTACCAGGTGTGCAACGTGATGGAGCCCAACCAGAACAACTGGCTGCAGACGGGCTGGATCGCCCGGCGTGACGGCCAGAGGATCTTCATCGAGCTCAAGTTCACCCTGAGGGACTGCAACAGCATCCCTGGCGTGACGAGCACCTGCAAGGAGACTTTCAACCTGTACTACGTGGAGTCTGACTCCGACCTGGGCTGGAGTGTCCATGAGGGCAAGCACACCAAGATCGACACCATCGCTGCCGACGAGAGCTTCACGCAGGGAGACCTGGGCGAGCGCAAGATGAAGCTCAACACTGAGCTCAGGGAGATTGGGCACCTGAGCAAGAGAGGCTTCCACCTGGGCTTCCAGGACGTGGGGGCCTGCGTGGCGCTGGTCTCCGTGCGGGTCTACTACAAGAAGTGTCTGAGCACGGTGCAGAACTTGGCCCTGTTCCCCGACACGGTGGCAGAGACGGCCTTTGTGACACTGGTGGAGGTGCAGGGCACGTGTGTGGCCCATGCTGAAGTGGATGTGGATAACCCCCCTCGGATGCACTGCAGCGCAGAGGGCGAGTGGCTGGTGCCCATAGGGAAATGCATGTGCAGCCCTGGCTTCGAGGAGAAGGATGGGACATGCAGAGGTAAAAGTGGCCATTGGTGTCCTGGCAGCTTTTGTCTGTGTCAGTCCATGCTGCTGCCAGAGCTCTCTGGTGCCTGAGCACAGTTTGGATAAATGGATATTGGATATTGGATATTTGGATAAGTGGAATTGTCTTTTGTCAGCATTATGTTTGTTTGGGTGATGGCAGCTCCCCAGTGAAGCACCAGAGGTTTGTTTGGAGGGCATGGGGCTGCT
>NW_005054498.1:1188888-1202592 GCF_000277835.1 Geospiza fortis | reverse complement strand
TGCCCATGCTGGGATCAGCCCAGGGCACACGGCCGGGGCACGCTGAGCTCCTCAGCCACCAACACCCGAGTCCTTCCCCATGGGGGATCCCCATCCATTCCCCACCCAGCCCGGCTTTGTGCTGGGATCGGCCAAATCCAGGTGCAGAACTTTGCACTCGGCATTTTTTTCACAGAAAGATGATAAGAGTTCTGGAATGGCTGCCCAGGGAGGTGGTGGAGTCACCATCCCTGATGTGTTTAAGGAAAGCCTGGATGTGGCACTGGGTGCCAGGGTTTAGTTGAGGTGTTGGGACACGGGCTGGAGTCGATTTTCTTGAATGTCTCTTCCAACTTGTGTGATTCTGTGATTCTGCAATCTCCCTTTCTCCCCCGCAGCTCCCCGAGGCTCTGCTGGGGACTCCTGAGGCGTTTTCAGTGCATGTCTGAGCAGATCCATAACTACCTACAAAGGGAATCTGGAGCAGAGCACTGGCTGTAGCCGGGACCGCACTGCTGGGCTGTGGGGACATTCATCACTTCGGGCAGGAATCACACAATGAAATAAACACAGAATATCCTGAGCGGGAAAGATCCCTGCACGGACACCGCAACAACCCCACCCTGGGCATCCCCGGCAGCGCTGTCCAAACGCTCCTGGAGCTCCGGCAGCCTCGAGGCCGTGCCCATTCTCATTCCCTGGGTAGCCTGGGCAGTGCCAGCACCCCTGGGGGTGGATTTTAACCTTTTAAAATCCAACCTAACCCTCTCCTGGGGCACAGCTCCAGCCGTGCCCTGGCTCCTGTTCCCGGTCACCAGAGGGAAGAGCCCAGCGCCTCTCAGAGCTGTGACCGCGGTGCCCCACCAGCACCTTCCTCGCACTCCTCAATCCCGAGAGCTTTCCCCGTTCCTGGAAACGAACAACTCCCCAGCCCCTGCGGGCTGTGCTCGCCATCTCCATCCCCCCCGCCTGAGGCCGCCCGGGTAACGGGGCAGGGCCCGGCGGGGCAGGGAGGGCTGCCGGGGACACTGGAGTGCGCCCCGGGCCGGGGCACGGCCGGGGGCCGGGGCAGAGCGCCGGGAAGGGCCCCCGGGGCGGTTCCGGGTGTGCGGCTCCGCCGGCACGGAGCGCGTTCAGTGCTGGATGTGCCAGGAAAGGCCCCGCTCCGCCGGGGAACGAACGGCGCGGGAGCGGAGAGCGCTGCTCTGTGCGGTGCTGCTTCCTGAAGAACACTCCTGACAGCTTCTTGCTTCTGCTACTTGTAACTATCGCTCTACTTGATGTTTTCCCTCCTTTCTCCCCCCTCTTCTTTAAAAAAATCCCAAACCTCTAATTCTGAGGAATACCAAGTTAGGAATGCGGTATCACACAAACGCCTTGAGGTGTTTTATACAAATTGGGTGTAATGAATATATTTATTGTGTGGTTGGCTATTCTGTTTCAAATCTAAACAAGCACATTCTTGTAGATTACACTGAGAACCTGTTATTTACAAAGAATCTGTCTTAGTTTTGTGCTTGTTTGAACATAACACATCCAGTTTCACTTTCTGTATTGTTCCAAGCACATCCTTGTGTGGCCTAAGACGAAGGGAGACTGATGTAAAACAGTATTTGACCTTTTCTACATCAATGACATTAATTTTGCAGGTTAATTTGTGTGCTTTCAACATGAGCAGTGAAGATGAAATAAAGGAAAAACTGGATGCGGAATTAGATCGCTGTATTGTGGCTATGAAGCCCTATGTCCTTAACCTGCAGAATAGTTCAGGTACAGATGGTAAAATGTGCATTTAAACACTAATAACAAAGCCCTAGAGACTGACAATTATTATGTGTAATTAATTTAACCAGGCACTTCATCTCTGACATTACAAGGTACAGTTTTGATGCGGGTTTGCACAACTTCTAAAGTTGGATTTTTTAGGTACCTACTGCAATTGTTTGACCTTATCTGTCTTATTGTCATGATGTAAATGTGCTTTTGCATAAATACATTAACATCTATCTTTAAAAAACTAGCTCAGTAGAAACTAAAAGCTTTTTCTCATTGTTTCTGAGATAGTAAATATTTTTTTATTATAAAGTTGTTAACATTTGTTCAGGAATGTATAATAATAGGAACACCAATTAATAAATGATGTTGCATTAATTTAATTTTTACAACAAGCTGGTTATTATTAAAGGCACAAACCCTATAATTAAGAGCTTTATGTATAAACATTTAACAAAATGAATAATTTCCTTATCTGATAGCAAATCTTGTGTAAATAGAGATTTATTTTTTTAAGTGGATGAGGATTTATTGTGTATTTAAAGCATTAATACTCATGCAAGCTGTAAGTTGTGGTTTATGGCAGCTCTTGCAGTGAGTGCAGAATTCCTGGGGTTTCCATGTTGTTTACAAAAGTGATGTAATCTTCTGGTAAACATGAATTTATAGAAAATGTTTGTGCAATGTGTAAATTTGAGCCATTGTTAAAGACTTATTTTTATTCTAAGTCTTTAACCATTTATTTAATTTGGCTTGGTCATTTGGGAGTTCGTTTTGTTTTAAACTTTGGCGTAGAAGGGAGAAACCTACAAAATTGGTGACAGTGATGGCTTCTGTTTTCTGCATGTGTTTGATTTGCTTTGAAAATGTATAGTGACCCCATATATCTGTATTTTCAGAAAGAAAAAGATGCTCACTATGGATTAAAAAACTCTGCAAACCTTCAGCAGCAGGCATAGGAATAGTGGGAAGGGAGAATCGAAACTTGTATGCCAAACTGCTGCTCCACATGCTGCAGAGAGGAGTTCTGAATGGTCCCTTCAACCAGAAACCAGAGGAAGGAATGCTGAAAACTTTGCCTGCCTACATGGTGAGTGTCATTACTTTATGAGACAGACTTGCTAAAATGTATCCTGGAATTGCTTTTCCATCTTAGATTTGGCACAAATGCGACAAATTATTCTGAATTGATTGAGTGGAAGTCTGTGATAAATAAAGGCATTTCTTGTAATTGATGCTGGGAAAACCTTTCAATGGGCAAAACTTTTTGTGTCTTCAAAGCTCTGGTTAGAAGGTGTATGAAAATAGGTGTTTGAAGGAACAGAAAGGTAATGTTTTTCTAGTTCTTTGGAAAAATCTAATAAAAGGCCCTTGAGGCTTTCTTTTGTCCTAATCAGTAGATAGCTCTTGTGAAAGGAAAATTGCCCTTGAAGGTGGTGATTTTAGTAGCCTAAGAAGACTATAGAATTCAAATAGACATCATTAAAGTTGCAGTTTGTTTTCTGAATAACTGAATATGCTGTGTCAACCCTTGGCATCAACTTCAGTGACATAACAATGCCAATTTTTGCTAAAATTACCTATCCTTTAAGAAGTATTGGAAAATATTTACACTGTTGCCATGAATTCCCCATGGGTTGGGAAGGTGGCATTTGCACACCTGACTGACCTCACTGGAAAAGGAATGATTGTGCTGCAGACAGTTGTGCAAGAAATGCTATTAGGGGTGTAAAGAATGCCTCTGTGTAAATATATTCTCCTGTTGATTTTGTATTTGTTCTCATTCTAGTCAGTTTATTTTGATGAACCAAGTTCACCAAGAGCTCAGAGCAGGCACGCTGGCTGCTTATCTGAGTGGGTGGTGGGAGACCTGGGCAACCATGACAGTAATCTATCCTCTGTGGAGGACTCATCTTCAGCAACAGCTTCTGCACATGGGTAAGGTTTCTGTCCTTGCTTCAGCAGTGTTTGATTTGTATTTAATAGCTGTAAGCTATTAAATGATGAGTTTGGATGAGTTTGTTGCACTCCCTCATGGACTCACCATCAGTGTTTATAGACAGAAACTCTGGTAACAGCTTCAATGTAATGAGAACTTCTGGACTGCTCTGTTCTTGCTTTTCTCCATTATGTTTTCTTCTCTGACTTACATCTCCTTCCATGTCCCATCTCCCTATCCTCTTTCTCTTCCTCTTGTTCTCCTCCTCCTTTCAGTTCCAGACACTTAACATGGAAAATCAAAGCTTACATCTGCAGTCTAAGGCCATGATGCTGAAAGCAGCTGTTTTATCAAATAGTTTTTAATGGCTTTTTCCCTGTAGATTAGAAATATAAACAAGCATACAGAAGGTAGATGTAGAGGTTGTTCTGTGACTGTTGCTCACAGGTTTTTTAGAGGAAATGGAATAGTGGCTCCTTGCAGATAAGCAAGTTTTGCTGAGTGAGATTTAGGTTTTTGATTTGCAGCAGCCAGTGAGCTTAAACTGCATCCTCAGTCCCAGTCAGCTGAGAACAGAGCTGTTTACAGTAGGGAAAAAGGGTGAAATGTGTTGTTATTAAGGCTTGTTTTCCTGTTGGCTTAGAAAGATGTCCCTGCAGTATTGAAGGAGTGACAAGCTGGTCATTTGGACACTTGGAACACTTCAGCTCTATTCTGTCCTAATTTGTGGGAATCTTAGGTAAATTTCAGTTTAATCTACTGTTCTTAAGTATTTACTTTCTGGATTTTCTTACACAGTGCAACTTTGTGCTGATTGTCAAGATCTGTGTTCCTTTTTTTCTTTATGTGTCTTCATTTCAGTCATGGATGGAATTTCCTCTTGATTGCCCCTTCTAAAGTCTCATTAATGTTTAACCTCTCTGAAATCCTTGGTGAAGGAAGCACTCTTAGACATGGAGTGAATATTAGTCAAAGCCCAGTAGGTACTGTACAAGAGGAAGTGAATGTTTGCTCTACTTCTGCTTTCATTTCATTGTGTTAGAAATACATTTTCAAGTTTAGTTTCAGAAGTATCATTCTTTTTTCATGTCTTCACTTACATCTTTCATAAGTGGCCACCATGAGCTGTTCTCTTGTAGGCACACTGATGTTTATGCTGTTTATCATCATTTTTCAACCATGTTTTTAGTTTTCCAGCAGTGATTTGGCTAAGTGACAGATGGAGACTTGCAAGTTAAATCACATTGAGTATCATTAAACTGTTCTGTATCCATTAAATGTGTGTAATTCTAACAATCATTTAAAAAGTTATCTCTGAGGTCTCTGTACCTCCTTTTCTTGAGGATTAGGGGCTCTTCTGGTTGATTGCATTCGTGCTCTGATAAGAACCTGTGGTTTTGATAACAGACTTGTGGTTTAAGAACCAGAGGCAGACAATGGAGAATTTCCAGCTGAGTTATGATATTACTGATTTGGGCTTGGTGATACAGAGAATTCACTGGAAAGGGAATGATTCTGGTTTTGTTTCATTGTGTTAGAAACACATTTCCAAGTTTAGTTTCAGACAGATATAGAAAATTGTTAGGAGGAGCTGTTCAGATACCCTGAATTAAAAAAAAATAGATGTGACATTATGAAAACAAGGACTGTATCATGTTTTAGAAATGTTTTTTGAGACCTTGGAAGAACTTCTGTTACTGTTGTGCCATGTCAGGATACTTGGCCTGGGTCTGACCGGGTTCTGTCAGTCCCTGGGAGCAGCATCAAGTCCAAGTATCACTCTGGGTGTGAGAAGCAATAAAACAGTATGAGCACAACTCTCCTCTGTTAGGCCAAATTTAGCCCACTGAAATCTCTACAAGGCCACATTTGTGATGTAAAAATACACCTAATTACACTGAATTCCTGACTTGTGCTGTCAGCTGGGGTGGGATTTGTATATTCCTCCCTCCTCATCCCACTGGGGCTGGTCCCTGCTGGAGGAAAGCTGAGGTGCAGTTCCACCTATTCCCTCCCTTTTTTGCCATAGTTTTTTCTACCTGGTTTATAGTAGAATACTGGGAATTTGATATCTTTTCCCACTTTGTGTCTAAGATTCAGCTTGGCCTGGCAAAGTTCCCAAAGTTATTTTTGGTGTAGTGAAGCTTTATTTCGCTTTTCCCCTTCTATCCTGTGGCAATGAAGCAATGCCTACACTGGTGATCAGAGTGGTTCCCAAGACTCTGCTGAGTTCTCTGGAGGCCTGAATTGCAAATTATTCCTGGATTGCAAATCATTCCATGCCAGGAGATGCCAGTAAATGTAATTGAATAATGTTACTGGTTTAAAGGAATTAAAAATCAGATGTATATGCACAGCTCTGCCAGTGGATGCTTGGACCAAGAGTGGGGCTGTGTCTAAGGAAATCTGAATTTGTGTTGAAAAATTGTGATAGTTCTGTAGATTACATGAATTAATCTTCACTGCAATAAGAAACTTAATTTTCTTGCAAGTTTTGCAGAAAAATACTGAAAGTCAATATTTCAGCTGTTGTGTTTTGAAAAATACAAAATATTCACATAGTTAATATCTACTTAAATATGACCATGTTAAGATATTACCTATATCCAACATATAGATCCTGGTTTTCTTTGTATTTACAATTTTGAATGAGCAATCACTGCAGGTAAAATTGTAATATATTAAATATTTGTGGTTGTGCAGTTTGTAGGGAGAGCCAGCAGATGGTGACCGAGTTCCACTGTATTTGTCTCCCTCCTCTGTGCACTGTCAAACTGCATCCCTGGGCATGGAATTTGTGTAGTTGGATGAAAATTTTGCCTTCCAGCCATGACTCAGTTCCTACAACATTTTCTCAGGGCAAAATAGATAATGTCAGTGAGACATGTTTGAGTAACTCCTTGATGTTCTTTATCTCAAGATTCTCTCCTTTCAAAGACCCAAACAAACAGAAATTCTTTTCATAGTGATTTTTATCTTGCAATACAGATAATTCTGTGTTGGACAATTTTGACTTTTCCATATGAAGTTGTTTTTCTGCCTAAATAAAAGCCTTAGATATACAAACCTTTCTTGCAAACTGGGCTGTTGATGAATAAATCCAACCTGCTGGGACTGGAAAGGTGCAGCTTTATTTTGAAATGTGAGAGGGTTGGTTTGAGAAATGTTTAGATTGGTTTGAACAGAAACCTGGGCTTTCTGACCCTGTAGGAAAATTCTACTCTATGTTTCTAGAGTGTGCCTGAAAACATTGTTAAAGGTTAGTGTGTAGTCATGCTGGACCAGGAAGAATCAGTGAATTTCCCTCTCTTTGTTCCTAGAAGGAATATTTACTAATCTCCTTTATTAGCAGCAAATTGCTGCCTCCTCCCATGCCAGCTCCCTGCTTGGGCTGCAGCAGGAGGTCACAGGTTGATGTCAAAACTCTGCTCATCCTCCACTCACCTGCAGTGGGAGGAAAAAGAATTAATCTTGTGCTTTTTGGAGCCTGACTTGTCTTAGCAGGAGGCTGGAAAAAGTAGTGGACAGGTGGTACATACAGGATATGAGCAAAATTGTGTTCATCCTTAACAATTATTTCAAATTCTGGTTGTACAGTCAAGTAAAGGAGCTTCCTTTTCAGTTCCTCTTCAAAAGAGCAAGTACAGAACTAAGAATGCATCTAGGCTGTTGTCCTCTCTTTGGTGAATTTGCAAATATTACAGGTAGCCTGGGTTGTCTTGTGTATTTGTTGATATTCCTGGATGACGAGGGCATAAATTCTGTTTTCTCTCATTTTAACAATTGGAACTTTATTGTGTTGTTAGGTAACCTGAGTATTACTCAGAAAGGAAATCTGATGAAAGGGCAGATTTACTCACAGGCAAAGATTTATCTCCCTTTAATTAAAGGTAATTTTGTGTCAAATGAAATCTTGGTAAGAAATGCAAGAGGCAGTCATTGTGTTATCATATTCCTTTTGATCTTTTTTACCCCTAAGACTTTGCTTATCTAAACTATTTACTGCATTGTAATTGTTATTGTGCATCCATACATGCTGTTTATATGGGATTTATTGGTGCTGGAAGGGAAGGTAGGCTCCCAGTTGTTGCATTTCTCTGTTCCCTGCTGTTCTGATGAAAGCTGGGGCCCTGTGCTTTGTGCAAACTTTGTGTTTGTCTCTCTAGAAGTGACTGGTTTATATTGTACATCCAACAGTTGTTGTTCTGTTCATAAACACTTCATTCATCTCAGTGTCTTTTTGGCATAGCAGCCATCTCATTTGCTGCCAGATGGAAAGGAAGGGAGGTATTCAATGGTCTGATTTGACTTTAATATAATATGGCCAGTCCTAGGAAGGTGAAGGGACCAACAGCAGTTTTTAATTACCTTAATACCTGTGGATCTGACAGTGGAGTATGTGCTGAAGGGTGTTTCACTACTGTTTTGGATCTTTGGCTGTATCAACCCACCTAATAAATGCTTAGAACTTCTACTTTGTTTTGTTCTTTTTCCCCCTGCTCTATGGCTGAGAAATGTCAGTGACCAGATGCATCAGTGACAATTCTCTTCACCTGACTGCTGATCTGCATTTCCCTTTGCCCAAGTATTTTATTTACAGCAAAAGCTTTTCCAGAAATTCTCTCTGCTGGACAGAGCACTTGGTCATGCTGTGCTTGTGTCCTGTCTTGTGGGCATTTCTTCATCATCTCCCATAAATTCCAGTTTAGTCCATAAAACAGAGATGAAATGAAACCAAGACAATCTTTGGGACTTGTTCCTTTCCACCTTGGCCTTTCAAGCCACTGCCTTTGTACAGAGCTGTGTGTGCCATTCCTGCCCTTTGTGTGTTATAGGATCATTTACCTTGTTCTAACCTATTTTTTGATCTTAAAAGTCTCCCCTATGGTGCAATCAACCATCACCTTAATTCCTTTTTCTTCTCTGAGTCACTGGACTCCATCTTGTTGTTTCATATTCTTAGTAATATTGTTTCAAAAACATTCTCCTAGATCAGCCTTCTCCTTAGCTTGGATTTATGCTAAAATCCTTTGGGAGATGTAGGGTCATGTAGTAAAAGAAAAGAACACTTTTTAATGTACTGTCATGTACACAATGTTTCTAGTGGGGTTTTTGGTGTGGGGTTTTATGGTGGTGTTTTCTTAATGGAACACTTAAGGCTTTTGTTTGCCTTTAACATGAAATTTTTCTCTTTTTTCTCCTTTTTCTTTTTTCGATCTTTCCATCTTGACATTTATTTTCTTGTATATATTTTACCCAATTCTATTCTGTGATTAACATCCTTTGTGTGCCACAAGTTGCTGAAAATGAATTCCTCTCTTTCTGCTTCCTCCTGTCATTACTAACAGGGAAAGACTCAGTGAGAAACCATCAGTAATATCCCGTTGTCTGAGCTCTCCTCGCCGGACAGATGAAGATGACCTAGGCACGTCACTGTCTGTAAGATGCTTCTCCTTTTTGTCCTAAAGCTCTGCTTTCCCTGAGTTGCTTTTATATATCCCTGTAAAGCTGTTGTTTCCAGCTGTGTGGGTCGTGATCCCTGGGTAAAGGTGCAGACATTTGGGAGGGAGTGATAGGGAGTGTCGAGCTTTTTTCTGCTTTTTGCCAGGGTCAGGATTAAATGTTTTTCTTGGGTTTTCTTGGGTTTCTTGGGTGTTTCTTGTTGGGACTCAGATGTTTATTAATTCTTATCTATGTCACAAACCCTGAGTTCTACAGCACATCACTCTAACAAACTAAAAATGGAGCCCCATCTCTCTTTCTATAAGGATAGATTGTCCAGTTAAGAAATGACACCTAAATTATTTTTACTTTTAACCCAATAACCAACCCCCCATGCTCTGTAATGTGGATTTTTATCCAATTACACAAAACCACCCAAACCCATGGAGAAGAAGGTGAAGAAGGAGCAGCCTCTGCCATAAAACCTCCATCTTCCTGTATATATGTCTGTATCCTAAACCCTTAAACTCTGAGTTTTCCACCCTGTGATATCACACACTTCTATTCAAACTCCACACCCACAATCCCAGTTCTGTCATTCAATTTTGGAGGTTTCTCCACAGCCTCAGGTCAGTGCAATGTTCTCTTGGGGGTCAGTGCCTGGCAGCACAGAAAGTCTGAAATTCTCAGTAACCAGGGTTCCAACCCAAACCCATGGAGAAGAAGGTGGAGAAGAAGGACCAGCCTCCACCCTAAAACCTCCATCTTTCTTTATATATATATTACTATATTCTAAACCCTTAAACTCTGAGTTTCCCACCCTGTGATATCACACACTTCTATTCAAACTCCACACCCACAATCCCGGTTCTGTCATTCCATTTTGGAAGCTTCTCCACAGCCTCAGGTCAGTGCAGTGTTCTCTTGGGGGTCAGTGCCTGGCAGCACAGAAAATGTCAAATTCTCAGTAACCAGGGTTCCAACAAGGGAGGACTAAAGCTCATCAAAATCTGTCCTCTGCAGTGCAGGGGAAAAGAATTTCTTGTAGGATGCTGAGTTCATCCTAATGCTTGACCTCTGTTTAGTGTTGTGTGTTCAGTGTCTGCTGCATGTTTTCCCCGGGCTTGGCAACGTGCCTGCATTGACATCATCTTGTATTTTGCAATAAGAGATTAAAGAAAGCTGCAGAGATGCCTCTGGCTCTGTTCAGTGATGGCTGACCTCTGAAAGAGTGAATTTTGGACAGTTTGTTTCATCAGACTTTCCACAAGGAGCATTTGGACTGATGAAAGGGCATTGAACAGGCTTTGTCTGAAACCCTTTTAGTCCAACATATGCAATGATGTTGTTTATATAATTGCAAGCTTTGCACTGACAAGTACTCCTGACAAATGTGTGATACCAAGAAATGTGCTGTTTACCTTCTAAAATGTGCTCTGTGGCCTTGCAGTGTCCTTCACCACACCTAGAGCAGCCCTCACCCCTCTGTGAACATTGAATTTCCTGTTTGTTCCTCCAGCTCTGCCCACGCTTCATTTTTGATTCTATCACAGGAATAGTTTAGAAGGATTGCAGCTGGGCACAGTTGAGGATTTATGAGGACATGAAGTGCAAATAGGATAAACTGGAAGCTCCTTTCTGAGGAAATTTGTGTTCTGCTGTGCATCTGGAATAGAGGATTAGCAAGGGGATGGTTTATCAGGGCAGGTTACAGGTGCTCAGTGGGCAGAAATCAGTGTCTGTACTCTAGGCTCTGATTGCTGGGAATGTATTTATGTGTGTGTTGATTGTATGTATACAAATGGAATTTAAATACAGAAATGCCATCATTAAAAATAAAACCACATGCTGGCTTTACTACACGTCTCCTTATTGGTTTCCCGTTTATTTTACTTCAGGAAATATTCCTTATGGAAGAGTTATTGTAAAAAAAATTATATTCTTCACTTGAAACCTGGATTTGGGGCCTTAAAGTTTTGTAAGGGAGTTTTGCTGCTTTGGTTTGTTTATTTTTAATAATTTTTTTGCTGTTATTGCTGGCTCTGCTGCAGCTTCCAGGTCAATGTTGGACAAATCACTGCACTTCGTTGTTCTTCAGCTCCATATACTGGATTCTCCTGTGATTACAGCTCTAAAAGGGCCTTTAAGTGAACCAATCCTCTCTTGCTTTGCCAATTTGATAATGTTTGGCTGGCTGGAGCAAACAATACCTTGTTCTATTGTCAGGGATGTTCTGGGGTTTCACAGATGTTCTGGCATGGCTCAGGCCTCCAGCAAGTGTTGATTAACAGCAGCCCAGGCTCTGGCCACTGGATGCTTTTGACAAATGAGATTTAAAGAAAAGGTGCTGACAGGCCATACACAAATGAGACAAAGTAATTCAGGCTTCAGTGTTGCTTTCTAAATACCTGGGCCAAGGAAAATGTTCTGTACCAGCTTTCCCCATTTGATCCATTAAATGTTGGTAGTTGTTGTTATCCCACAGGAAAAACTTTTCTTCTGAGAGGCAATTCCCTGGTATGTCCTGCAGCAGCAATAACCCAGCCCTGGCTGGGTGCTGGAAATCAGGGAAGAGCCTGGAGCTGGGCAGCAGCTGCTCTGTCCTCTGCTTTGATAACCATCCCTGCCTTGGGTTCCTTCCATTTCTAAATCGGCCTTTTTATTTGGAGGCTGATCAGGTGATCTCTGAATTCTGCATTAGCCCCAGAAAAGGCACTGTGGAGATGAATAGATGCCTGAAAATGGAATATTCTGGGTTTTTTTAGTAATTTCACCCTCTGTAAAGGAGACCATTGCTTTGGAAATAAATAAAGAAGAACATTAAAGTGGAGAGCCAGGCTAATTTGTCCTCTGAGCTGCTTTCTCAGCAGTATCCTCTGGAAACTGAGCTGTTTAGGTGCAAGCTGTCAGAAGTATTGTGACACTATTAGGAAGTGCAGTGTAGCTATGGCCAAGTCAATGAGAAGTTTAATTTTAAATTAAAAAATTAATTGCCAACAATTCTGATATTTTCCTTGACTTTTTTTATGTTCCAGGATGATCAACACAAAAGAAAGTTTTCAATTGATGATGATGACCTCGAAGCACGGCTCAATAGTTGGAATCTTGGGGTAAAAGAAACTGAGTACTTTACTTATTTATTAACTTGCAGTGGGAACTTCTCAGTAGTGTAGTTTGCTTTCTGAGCTTAGCCAGCAAAACTTTGTGTGGGAATCAGTCTTTTAGAAATGAATTGCTAAGGCTTGGAAAGATTATTTATGAATGTATGAGAAGAAAACATTGAAATTTTAAGTAATAATAATTTTTACACATTTAATATGGTTACTCATAAATCAGGCCAAATAATGGCTGCTGGTCAAAACCAAGAGTCTTACTCTGGTAGAAATTCAGACTAATTCTTGATGACTCTGCAATATTATTTTTTATTTATACTTGTATAAATGAAAGAAGGGTTTGGCTTTCTGTGTTTATTTTTTTAACCAATACAGAACTTGAAAGCCATTATACAACTCAGTTTTTTTTGGTCAGTGTGCCTCCTTTTGAAAGTGTTCAGGAGGCTTTTTGGTGTATTCACCTCTTTTGTTCCCTTTTAATAATTCAAACTTACTACTCTTATAAGACTTTATTCCCTTGGTTGTATTTTCTGTGGTATTAGTCCACGATAGTTCTAAAGAGACAATGAAGCACCTCTTCTTTATAGATGTATTTTAATGTATTTTTTCTTTTGTGTTATTTTGTCTTTTTTGTAACCCTCTCACTTGTACCACCAAATCTTTAACCTCTTTCATTGGAATTAATATCCTTACAGCAATTCAGTTTTGTTAAGATCACTTTGATTTTAACAGGGAGGTTTCTTCTTTTCTTCCTTATTTGGCTTATTCTCTTTCATTGGAATTAATATCCTTACAGCAATTCAGTTTTGTTAAGATCACTTTGATTTTAACAGGGAGGTTTCTTCTTTCTTTTCTTCCTTATTTTGGCTTATTCTCATAGGTTGAAAGCTCACAGAGTTGCAGCCAAAGTTAAGAGTGATGAGAGTTTAATGAAATAGTTCAGCCTTGTTTTTTGAAAAATAATCACGTATTTTCATGTTGTCATTTTAATCAGCTGCCAAATGATCCTTATTCTTCCTGCACTATTGTCAGTCCAGAGGGATATGACAGCATTTAAAAATCTTGCCTATTACACTCCAGGTTTTTCATGGATGGCCAAGTTCTCTTCAGTGCAATAGAAATGAGAACAGAGAATATTAATGGTTTTCTGGCCTTCTTGGTGTTTCTCTGGCTTTTTCCAAGCTGAGGGTGGAGATGGGTGAAAGTGTCAGCATTGTGCAGGTGCCTGAAACAAAGGTGCAATCACTTGCAGATTTTGAATATTTGGGCTGTATTTATCCATTGAAAATATGAGCAGAAAGCTGTAATACCTTGAGCTTTTAAAGCTGCTTTAAGGGGGAAAACTTGCTCATGGCCATTTTACAAATTACACCAACTGATGCTGACAAAGGATCTCTTTATATCCTGCATTTTTATATCAGTGTCAATCTGCCTGCCTGCTTATCTCTTATCTCTGTC
>NW_005054498.1:1180267-1188857 GCF_000277835.1 Geospiza fortis | reverse complement strand
TCAATCATGTTGTGCTGATAATGGCTGGTTATTAAAGTGTGATGATCCTGTGCTGATACAGGAGCTCCCTTGGATAACAAATTGGCTACCGTGGCACATAAATCAGTTTTTCAAGTCTCCTCTCCAGGGATGGTAATTAAAGAAGTCGCTCATGAGAGACTTTGATTGCCTGATAAGACTTGTTGGGAGTTACCTGACAAAGGGGATTGGAGGCTGTAAAGGAGAGGTCTGTGAGGGGTTGTGCTGAACAGCATTTCCCTGCTGTGGATCACGGCCTCCAGTGGCTTCTGAAAGGGTCAGGAAGTTTTAAGTGGAGTGTCACACTTAAAGAATATGTCACTGCTAAAAATAAAAAAAAACCCCACTAAATGATCCCTTGGAATCTGTAAGGTTTGAGTGTCAGATGTGGCTGCTGTTATTTGCAAGCATTTAAATTGCCATGGGAGCATCTTGCTGTCCTTTAATTGCTACTCCCAGCTGCAAACCGTTTGAGAAACTTAATTTACAGTGATCCCACCTGAGATACAGGAGACCCTTGACCCAAAAAATACTTCAGTAGTGGGGGAAGATGGGAAAGGAGATACAGAATGGCTTTCAGTTTGAGCTGCCTGGGCTAAAGAAGAGTTGTTTTGAAAAGCTTTTGAAACTTTCCTTGGGTTTTTTGGTTATCCAAGGATTTTTCTCAATAAGAGTCCTTGTAAATTTAGGAAGCTGTGAGTATTTTAGGCAAGTTTATATGCAGACCATGTTTTTACCCAAGGATCTGCAAATACCCAGCTAGGTACACACATTGGTGAGACAACCCTGGTGTCTTCCAGCTGTGAGGTGCTGCTGAGCCTTCACTGCTCCAGCTTGGGGTTGAAATGACCAGTTATAAATTGTTAATTTATTTTTTACTGTTATCTTTCAGCCTGCTCCTTATTTAATATATTTTAAATTTCCTCTTCTTCAAAGTTCTTGTATTTTTAAGGTCACATTCTGGATGTGTTTTCAGTTTTTATGATATACCCACATCAGTGATTGAGATTTTTTTTTTTAATATTAAAAACACTGTGGAAAGTTTTGGGAAATGCTTTTATGAGTTTTCTACTAAGCTGAGAGGTCAAATCTGGAGGCTTCAGATATTTGTTCTTAATAATAATATTTTCTACAGGAGAAGTAAATCTGTTGTGTTACTTTGCTGATATTGTTACTTTTTGTGAATAATAAAAGAATTTTCCCCTTTTCCTTGCAGCATTCCTGATTATCCCTATCAAACACTATGATTCAAGTTCTTTAGATTCTAATCAGGCATGAGTAAATGTTTGAAAAAAAAAAAAGTTGAGTTTTGATTGTGATAAATTTGCCTTTCATACATGGAATACTAATTTACACTCATTTTACATATATTATAAAATGTGTTTTTCTTAGCCTGTAGTCTGTATTGACTCGTATCTAAACTGATGTGGGCACTGTCCTTTATCAGGTGTTCATGCCTTGAAGGTGCATTTGCAATGTAGAAAAGCAGAAATCCTTTTGTGTGCCTGTTTGAAGGGAAAAGTTACAGAACCAGGAGCTGAGACAAATAAATACCAGTAATCTCTGGTCATGTTGTTACTTTGAACTTTTTGGCATTCTTCAGTCACCCTGAAATATAATAAAAGTAACCTGGGCTAGGGGAATGAGAAGAACTTTAAGGTCTCTTCCAGCCCAGACTTTTCTGTGATTCTGTGGTCTTATTTCATCAACAGCTGTCCATAAATTTCTGCATAATATTGCAGCTCTAGTGCACTTCATAACTGAAGGGAAGGTGACTATCTCCTATTTGTGTCTCAGAAATAATTAAATATTGTGAGAGATGTGAAGTGTCAGGAAAAGAACCTTGTTGGATAATGCAATTAAACTGCCTTTTTTTCCTTTTTTTTCCTCTTTAGCTGAGCTTTTTGGATTGTAGACAAACATAATTTTTGGATAAAAAATTTAAAGTAACAGCAATGAATTCAAACCCATGCAAATTCTTCCCTCACCTGTCTTTCTCTCTCTTTCATGATGCCTGTGATGCAGTTTCATTTGTGACCAAACTGTAGCCAGTTTTAGGGGTGACAAAGCATCTCTTTCAAACATCCCAGGAAATTCAGCACATCATTTTAGGTGGAGAGCACACAAAGAGATTGCACCCTGGGGAAACAGCAAAGGGCTTTTTAATCAGGGAGCACACGATTTTTCATCACTGGAATTCAGCCAGGACAAGAATTAACTCTGTGACGGTGTTTGCAGGGGTCTGAGGATGAGAGAAGAGACGAGGATCTGACTCCATGTTTCAGAAGGCTTGATTTATTATTTTATGATATATATTACATTAAAACTATACTAAAAGAATAGAAGAAAGGATTTCATCAGAAGGCTAGCTAAGAATAGAAAAAGAAGGCGTGAATAACAAAGGTTTGTGTCTTGGACAGAGAGTCTGAGCCAGCTCACTGTGATGGCCATTAATTAGAAACAACCACATGAGACCAATCACAGATCCACTTGTTGCATTCCACAGCAGCAGATAACCAATGTTTACATTTTGTTCCTGAGGCTCTCAGCTTCTCAGGAGAAAAAATCCTAAGGAAAGGATTTTTCAGAAAATATCATGACTACATTAACTCTTCCGCTTTTCCCAGAAGTGACGTGGGGCTGACTGAATGCTCAGTCTTGCCCAAAAGAACTTATCCTGGGAAATGTGATTTCCTAGGAAAGGCTTGAGAAGTCTGAGACCAAAGAAATTCCCTGGTTGGTGGCTGTGTTCCTTTCCTTCCTTGGAGCCAAGTGTTCTAACACAGGGTTAAGTGATGGAGTGCTGGGAATTCCTGGGAAGCTGCAGCAGCAGTGGATGCTGTGCCTGCTCTGTGTGCTTGGCTCACATCTGCCCGTGTCTTTCCAGTCTAGTTAAGCTCAACCGTTTCTGCACAAGCCATTTGATTATCTTTTGTTTGGTTTCTCAGTCTGGCTGCTTACTATAAACATACCTACTGTATATGTTGTGGCCTTGGAGGGCAGCAGTGCTGGGAAAACTTTCCCACAGTGAACTCCAAGTGGTGTTGAGACTTCAAAAAATAAATTCAACTTCCATGCTGACAAACAGCCTTCATGTGCTTTAATGTCCTTCCACTAAGACTGCAACAGCAGCATTAAAGTGAACTTCCCTACAAATTATGATGTTAGATAAGAATGTCCTTACTCAAATTTCCTGAAGCTACTCAGCAGTTATTTCTGTAGGGAACATGCTGGCTGGCTGGGTTTGGTAGATTAAAGTAAGAATTTAGGGCAAGGTTCAGTTTAGCTGTTTACCATTTCAAAGTCTTAAGTGTTCTTAACTCTTTCATGTGTGTTTTTACCATCCTTGTTTTGAAAACAATCCCATTTTGTCTTTGATGAACCTTAGGGGGGAATTTGCAATGAGCCTGCAGATGCAAGTGGGGAGGTTTTATTCCCTGAATCCTTACAATATTCTGTGAGTGGACTGACACAGGCTGAAGTTGGGCATTATTGGAGATACCCATCCCTGGAGAAACTTCTTCCAAAGAGTGGAATGGGGCTTTGGAAGGGTAGTTTGGAACCATGACTTCAGTGTTGTCATTGTTGCGGTATTTACTGAGCAAAAGAGCAAAGCTTTGGTGGGAATTTCTGCACTGGACCATATTTTCAGCCTGAGGGATGGAATGTAATTGATGAGGATGAGACTTGTGGAAGTACTTAAAGCTCAGATTTGTGCTTTTCCTGCACTGTCCTTGTTTTTGGGGGAAAGCATTTCAACTTTTGTCAATGCTTTGAGTGAAGCATTCCAACTTCACTCATTACTTGCATTGATAGCTTTAAAATTGTATAATTCATAAATGTTTAGTTTTGACTGCTTTAGGTGTTAAAAAAAATAGAAATTGAAAATACTGAACTTAAAAATTATGGCTAATTTGCCTGAAATGCAGTTTTGGAATTTTATTTTTATGTACGTTTCTACAATACTTTTTTTCAATTTAAGAAAAAATATACATTTTAATAAAGTAGATTATCTCTGTTATCTTTTCTTCATGGGGATCTCATCACCCAACACCTTCACAGCTCTGGTTTTGGAGAAAGAGAAGGTGACCATTGCACTCCTCACAAATTGAAACATGATTTCTTGTCAGACTGCCTAATAGAGCAGGGGAATCCAAAATCTTTTCTACAAAGACATTCAAAATACCATTTCTGTTAAGAAGTGGTATTTACAAATTAGAGTTCAGTTCTAGTTCAAATAAAGATGTCTTTCATGATGACATTTATTTGGTTCATACTCTTAAAAAAGCATGTGATTTACTGCTCTTCTCATGGCAGTCCTTCAGTTTCATACATATGTATTTTGGCTTGTCTTTGACCTTTTGCTTATTATTTTTAAATTTGCATGTTTCTCGTAAATACAGACTTTTTTTTTTCTTTTTTGGGGGCATTCTTTATTGTGATATTCCCTCTTTAATGTGGTTTAATTTGGAGAACAAGAAGTTTTGCAGAAGACCAGCATGAAAAGAATGAATGTTGAGGCATTAAATGTTTACAGATCAGTTTAAGTGGATATAATCCACAACAAGTAACAAAGTGGGAACATTTAACTTCAAAGCACATATGGCTGCTGTTACAAAATCAAAAAATGCAAGACTTGGGCCCTACAAAGTATTAGAGACACATTTTCCTTCTTTCCCATAAACAAGTAGGATGTACCTTAGCTTTTCAGATGGTTTTGAAGTGAAGGCTGCAAACAGCTGAATGCCATGGGCAGATAAAGGATTTTAATTAATTGTAAATATTTACAACAATTTTTATATTACTTTGGCTTAAAAAAGCCAAAGTAAAGGGTGATTCTGCATGACAGACAGGGTTTTGGGGAATCATGAAGCCTTTGAAATGTGGCTCTGCAGTCTTCTCCAGATTCCACCAGATACTGGTCAAGGCTTCCACTGCTGCCACTGATGCCAAGCTGGGGAGTGCCTTGAGCTTCTGGTGAACACCTTCAGCCCTGGGCATGATCAGGAGTGTGGGCTGGATGGGGAAGTGGCCAAATTGAGGTGGGAGGAGGAATAGAATACCAGTAAAATGGAGGTGGAAAATCCTATTTCAGGTACAAATGTGTTGGACAAAGAAAATCCTCCAAAATTTTTCCCGTTTGGAATTTCTGTACCTTTTATTTCCCTCTTTCTTGATTTGCTTTTCCTTCCCCTCACTGGATCTCCTGTGGTTGGTGCTCCAGGCTGATCCCACTCCTGTATTCCTCTCCTCACAGTCTCTTCTGTGTCCAGAATTCCTCTTTTTTGTGGCAGTGGGTGCATCCAGGATTCATTCCCTGGTGGCTGCCCATGGATTTAACTGCCAACACAGGATACTTTGTGTGAAGGAAAGTTGGGTGTAACTGTTTTAGTAAACCCCCTGATAGTAAATATTGTTAAATTATTGGTTTCCTGATGCTTTCAGCTAATGTATTAAAATTTTGGATAACATCATTCATTGAAATTGAAGGTATGTGTTAAGTGTGAGTATCTGCAGCGACTTCTGGGTGAAGTATGACAACTCAACGCCACACTGAAATCCTACATCACCTTTTGGGACAGGAAATGAATAATACTGTATCAAATTGAAATTTCAGAGGGATTAAGCCTCTTTTCCACTGATAAATTCAACACACAAATTTATTTCATGCTACTGCAGAAAGTGCAAGCATTTGATATGTTTGCCATGCCTCGTAGATCAACCTAATCCTACAACTTGTTTTTTTTTAATGTGTATTGCAATCTCCTTCATATTCCAGATCTCACTGCCACATTTTACAAGATTATACCCTTGAAAGCTTTTTTTGGGCATTCTGCTTTCTCTGTGATGTGATGTTTGAGCCTCCTTGTCTGAGAAAATGAGAAAGATAGAGTTGTCTGATAGAGGAAGTGGGTTGGGAACAATGCTTTGTCTCCAGTTCTTAAAAATAGTGATTAAGAGAGCTGTTTTAATTATATAGCCATGTTAATGAATTATTTCCTTATGTTTTGTCTCTATAACTTACATGTGTGGCTATAATTTCAATGCACCAAACTGTAATTTTTCAAAAGCACTACATTTTAATCAGTACAATCTGTATATGTATTGTAGCTTTATCCTGATTTCAATGAGATTTTAGCCAACAAAGTTGGAAGTCTTTTGCATAAACCTATGTATGTAGCTGCCAAATATTTTTTATGATATGCATTGATGGAATTTTTACAACCACAGGAGGTGGGAGGAAAAAAGTGCAATTTTTTGGTCCAAAATTGCTGAGTAGATTCCCAACCAAATGATCTTCTAGGAAGATTTCCTATTCCTATAAGATTTAAGGCATGTAGAAATCTCACCTGTTACTCTTTGAGTGATGCAGTTCCTGTGCTAAGTATGGTTTAGTTATGATGTCTTGGACTAAATCAGACATTGTTTTCTCTGCCTTGTTTTTCAGTTAGAAAACCCCAGATACCTGCGAGAAAAACGGGTGCCAATGACTGTGGTAGGTATTTATATTCCCTTGGTATTTCAGAAGGGCAAACAAACCTCTTATGTTATTTTTAACCACTGGTCAGGATTGATTGTACTTGGATTTACTGGTTTTGACTTCATTGGTTGTTTTGAACTTTTTCTTCAACAGATGACACCTAAAATTGACTGTGGGCAGAGCAGCCCCTCTCAGTACCACCAGGCACTGCTTCAAATGCAGGAGAAAGAGGTAGGATTCTTTTCCTTGGAAATTGGGCATTAACAAGGAAGTTATTGTAGCAGAAAATCTCATGGAAGAGAAATTTGCTGAAGTGACAGGGCTTGTCATTAAATACTTCATGGATTTCCCAGTTATTTTGGGAGTAAAAAAGACTTTCTGAACATATTTACCAGTCCTTTGAAAGAATTTTTAGTGGAGAGTTTGAATTCTAGGAATTTTCCAAATTACCTTTTAATAGAGGCAGTGAAACCTTTGATTTAGTGAGGACTTTTGTTTGCCTTCTATATACCTTTCAAATTGAGCAGATTTTGACCTTATTTCTGATAGGATCTACATTATTTCTGTATTTGCTTCATTGAGCTCCAATCCTCTTTTGGTCATATGGGGTTTTATTTTACTTCTTTGTAACTTTGTGAATTCCTGAGATTACTGCCCAAGCTTGGCTGTCTAATTCTCTCACACCATGGTCTTTTGCTTTGAATATGTGTAAAAGTAAAATTTTGTGGTCATTTTTACCTTTTTCATGCTTTAAGGAAGTCGACTGCCCGAGATATTTTGTCACAAGCTGCTAATTTTATTTTAAGCTGCATTTTGTCACAAGCTGCTCATTTTATTTAACACATTTCTTTTTTTGAAAGATAGTGAATTAATGGGCAGAAAAGGAAACTCAAGGTGCATTAGGAAAATGATTAATAGAACCCCAAACCCAACCAACCAATCATAAAAAAAACCAACAAAAAGCCAAATCCAGCACTCTGCTCTGTTTGTCTTCAAAATTTCTGATTTCAGCCATATGCTCTTGGAAAATTGAGACAATGTACATAGTCCCCTACTATCCAGAAGGACCTAAACCCACAAAGTACCCCAAATATGTCTGCGTTGGGGAGGAAAGGGCATCATCAGCAAAGCAGGAAAATATTCTTTTATTTCATTGGTGTCTTGTAAGGACACATGGATTGGAAATGCCCTAAAGTTAGTTCCATGACAATTCAGAAAACATCTTTAGATACAGAGGAGGGTAAAACTGGTTGGCAGATGCTTCAGCTGTTAATAAAAGGATGTGTATGAAATGTCTTTGGGTGCTACCTTGCTGCCTCACTCAATGCACAATCCACCGCCTTTCACTTTCTCTGCTCTGCTGTTGACTCTTCTTCTGGATTGACAATGTTCAAACCACCAGTGCCTCAGGATGAGGCAAGGTTTCATAAGATGTGAAAATAGCCCAAGAAATAAATAAATTGAAAGCACAGTGTTGTCATTTAAACAATATTTTCAAATTAAATAAACAGGATTCCATGCCAAGGAGCTACATAAAATAGCCAGTTAATACTTTGCTAGTTCAGTGGAAAAATCCTCTAAGCCACACAGTAAAAAATCCAGGACTTTTTGCTAATGGTGCTCGACTGTGGGCTGGTTTGAACTGGAAAGGTTACAGACAGTGTTTCACAATCACCATGTGTGTGCTATTAACGAGAAAACTTAAATGTGTTTTCATCTTATTTTGTTTGTGAAGCTCAATTAGGAATAAAGTCCTTTTCATTTATAGAATGTGAATGTATTAACAGAGAAATGGTGCTGTACAAAAGGGTCCGGGGGAACCATTAACTGTTTTCAACCTCTTTGTAGTACAAGGGGAGAACATAAAATAGGATAACAGCGCTCCTCCCCAAAAGAGCTCATGCCACCAGGGAATTCCTGCACCTGTTTAGAGTCTGTAATGCTGAACACATGGCCATGAGCAGTGATAACCACATCACAGCCCCGCGAGAACGCCGATGTCATCAGGCAGCGGCTTTTAGTCAGCTCTTCCCCAAATTCTTCTGACGTGGATGAAACCGTTTGGGAAATGGTCATTACTGAAAAATTGTG
>NW_005054498.1:1178652-1180204 GCF_000277835.1 Geospiza fortis | reverse complement strand
GATGGGATGATCGGCCTGTCTTGATAAAAAGGGAAAATGTCCCTTTGAACTTCACCTCTGGCCATCCTGTGTCGCCCAGAGCTCCACAGGGCAAAGGAGGGGGAAAGGAAAAGTCTGATTTGTGATTTTTCAGAAAAACAGATTCCAGTGCCATTGCTAAGATACAGGTTTGGAATTCTTCTGGAATGAGAAAATAAATTCAGCTATGTTAATAAGCTGATTTCTTTTAACCTTTCTCAAACAGCTAGTTTATCTGATGTATCACTTTGAGACATTCTGGTGTTTCTTTAAAGAAGTTCTCCTTCTTAATTTTTCATTTTGTCAGTCTTATTTATTCTTAGCATTTTTTCTCAATTTCCTTCTTTTTCATTGTTTTGTAAGCAAAGATATTTATTTATCTTATCTCAACAAAGGAAGTCTAAACAAATCAGAGGCATATTGGAAATAATTTTCACTTTTCAGCTGAAGGTTATACCTGGTATAAATTTGTACTGAGTTGTATACCAGCTCTTTTATTTATTTCTCAGACAAACTGGCAAGCTCAGTGCTTTATGCAATAAATTGTGAAGCTTCATCTGTCTGGTTAATTGAGAACATTGAGTGTTTCCAATGTTTTTGTTGACTTTATCAGTCCTGTCACTCCTCTGTTTTGATTTTTGGGAATCCAGTGATAAATCCTTTGGACACTGCAGCCACTTTTCCAGCCTTTTGTGTACTAAAGCAGCCCAGAATAAATGGTCATGCAGCTGGGGGCAGGAGGAATTGTGGGGAAGGCAGTGGCTGGGTTTTCAGGAGAACACCCCTGGGACAGCTTCCACCAGTTTGTCAGATGAGATAGGTGCTGGAAGATAACAGGGAACATAGAGAATGGGAAAAAGAATAGGTTTTTTTTCCCTGAAAATGCATCTTCAAGGATGCATTGGACCTTTTGAATTGTGGGGAAGGCAGTGGCTGGGTTTTCAGGAGAACACCTGTGGGACAGCTTCCACCTCACATGGGCTGGGGAATGAGGAAAAGAAGAGATGAGATAGGTGCTATAAGATAACAGAGAACACAGAGAATGGGAAAAAGAAGTTTGTTTTTTTTTTCACTGAAAATGCATCTTCCTGGATCAAGGACCAGAAGTAAGATGAAAAACGAGGAGTGTTTTATGGGTTTATGATTCAAGAAGCCTTATCTTGAGGATGCAGCCTTTTTAAAAAGCTATTTAGGACCTTCATCTTTGTAATCTTTGTTTCTGTTTTTCTCCTTTTATTTTGGGAATGAGCACTCCCTTTTACTGCGTGACACAAATTTTGTTTATAAAGATCATCAAGCCATTTATATGGTTTTACTGCACCAGAAGTGTTGGGATCTAGTGATATATTTACATGAAGATAAAATCTGCTGTGCTGATACAGTTAAGTCGTGGTCTGGCTAAAAGGGGCTCTGGATTGAAGGTGTTGAAAGCAGCAGATTTACTGTGCTTCTCACTTATCTGGCAGGAGATTATAACTTGAAACAGAGCAAATTGCACGAGGGCTGTGATATGGATTTCCCCCAAGAGGGACCA
>NW_005054498.1:1141629-1178642 GCF_000277835.1 Geospiza fortis | reverse complement strand
GGGAAAGGAATGCAGGGAGGAAAGAAAGTTGTAAAACTCGGGAGGGAGAGTGAATAACACTGGCTGGTGTTAGCATGGAAAAGAGAAGGGAAAGAACATTTGAAGATAAGAGTCCCTGCAATTAGGAGATGGTGATCAGTGGGCATTGTCCTGTAGGGTTTGATTTCTTCCTCTTAATTGCTCTGTTCCATAGTGAAGTGTTTAAATATATGAAATTCATGCCAAATATGAGCAATAAATAAACCCAATATGGAGACAGTATCCTAAACCAGGGACTCTTGTAATTAAACCACTGTAAAATTAACATTATTGTGTCTTTAGCTACATCATGGATTTTATATTTTTTCCTCATTAAAAAGAAATATTTTTGTTCATAACTTCCAAGGATGGTAAAAAATATATCAGTATTGTTCTTTTGTGTAATATATTGAATTAAAAGTGTGTGCTCATGTCTGTGTGTGTCTCTAGAGTTTAGATCTTCTTGGTGGATGGATATATAAACATCTGTGTATGGAATCAGGAGAGCTGGATGCAGCTCAAGAAACCTCCTTAGATGTGCTGGGGCTGTTTGTGCTTTTTAATAACAGGAGGAGAGTGGTTCTGATGAACTTTCTGAAAGCACTTGAGTGGGCCCAAAAACTGAGCCTTATAATAACTGGAGCTTCGTGTGTTGGAATTTTTTTTTCTTATTATCCCTCTGTTCTTCCAGTTCTCTTTCTTTGCTGTTCCCCTTCTTTTGTCATCCTGTTCACTGTGGACTGTCCAAGCCATACTTCTGCTCACAAATGTCATGCTGATTTCCAAGGGTAATGATTGTTAAGGTTTTTAATTCTGGTTTTTAATTCTTGTTAAAATGTAAGAACATGTGTTGCTTACTGTTCACACAAGTGTGACCCACATGAGGGGGCAAGAAAAGGCAGATATGACATAATTATGCCTTTCATTGTGATTTTCACTTTTCTGTAACTTTTTTTCCTTGCGACAACTTGCTTCTGAAAACACTGTTTTATTTCCCCTTGAAAATATTCCAGGCAGTGACAGCAACTATTTTCTGGTTCATTTGAATTTTCTCCTTCTCTCCACAACCCCTGTGTCTGTTTTGAATGCAGGGTGTGATTTATCTGGGGAATCCAGTTGTAAACTGATTCTCACCACTGAGTAATCGTCCTGAGCAGGAATCTGTTCGTTCATATTTAAAATCACAGCAATCCTGACTGCTGCTAACATAATTCCTGCCTGATTAATGTCCTGCTCCCAAAAACATGTGCAAGTTGTCCGTTGTGTTCCTTGTGAGGAAGTCACATCCTGCCTTGCTTTGATAACTCATCAGAATGTAGTGTAATAAACCCCAAACCTTATTTTATTGCTCGACTGGTGTGAGACACACAGTGGATGTCAAGATGAGACATGTTTTCATAAACTGGCTGCTGATTTATAATTCCTGATACCAGTCAGGCTGCTTGTGGAGATCTAGATGTACATGTACAGTTACTTATTTATTTAATTTTTTGCGATAGTTTGTGAACTATGTCTTTAATTATTGCACATATGGGCTGGAGACATTGAGAAAGATCAAAGGGGTAGGTTAGCAATTCAAACTAGTGTTTTAACCAGTAGAATGTCCAGATGGTTGCCAAGCAGCTGGGAATTAATCTTTTGCTGCATGATTAATCTCTGCCTCAAAGTGTGTCTCTCTTTAAAAAAAAAAATAGAGGAAGAAAGTTTGATTTTTTTTTTAAGTATAGATTCTGATTTTTGAGGGAGAAAAGGCATTGACTAGAAAAAGTAGGTGCTGTACACTGTCTTTTCTACTAGGTGAAAAGAAGGTGGGAGTACAGTTTTAGTGGCTGGTTTAGGAGATCTTGGAATGAGTATGAAAAGTTCAGTAGCTGCTAAAATGCAGCATAAAAACGAGAGGAATAGCACTGAGGAGAAGAAGTCAGTGTTGGTGACTCTGTATTCAGACTCATTCACTGGACTGGGCCCTGTGCAGAATTCCATGAAATTCTCAAGTGCTGCCTTTCATTATATTCATATTTCCCTAAATCCCTCTGAAACCTCTGTGATTTCTGCATGCTCACGGATTCAGCTGGGTTCAGTTCTCAGTGCTGGCAACTCAAGATACAGCTTCTTGCATTTTTGTGCTGCCTTTTATAAAATTGCATTTAATACTGCTGTGGCTAAGCTGTCTGAATTTCTAAACATATACTGAACTTTTTTTGGTCCTTGCTGATGTCAGTGTCTCCCACTGGTGGCAGACATTTGTTCCATGTGGAAGTGGGACCCTGCAAATAAAGCTGTTAAATAACAGGATGTGTTGTAGTGCTAATATCCATGTTATGTTCATTGGCCAGAGAAAACATCCTTGAGAGCACAAATACCATTTCCATTTATTACAGTTGTTGGGATACAGAGCTGGGTGTTTCTCCTTCTCTCTTCTTCTTCCCACCACCCCCAGCATGGAAATCCATGAAAAATACATTGTTCTCTCTTGAAAGAGCCTAATGACATTTACATATGAATAAGAACAATTGGCCATTCAATTATTTCTCTGTATCAAGCCTTTATTAATTTCAGTGTCATTTAAAAAGTCAGATTTTCCTTGATGGGGGAAGCTGGTAACATTTGATTTAGCACAAAACCTTTAATTTTTACTGGCTATAAGAATGGGGCAATATCATATTAATTTTTTAATTAAGTGAATATCTAGTTTCCTATTAAAGAGTAATATGTAAAAATATTGCAACTAGAAATAGCAGTTGTATTGTTTTTGAAGAGTAAAGATACAAAGAAGGGTAGATATGTGGTGGGAATTATAAATGTTTGTTAGGTCAAATAATCCAGTCCAGATCATAAACATGGACTTTTGTGGAGGGACCTTTGAATCTGGGCAAAATGCCATGTTTATAAAGGGGCTTTTTACATTTTAATTTTTGGCTGTTCCACTTGTTTAATGCTGTTTTTACTTCAGTTCATCTCTGGTTTCCTGAGCTCTTTTCAGCAGAGACTTTCCAAGACATTTATTTCACCTCAGTCATTGCATTGGACAAAAACATTGATGATATTCAATGCTGTAACTGGAGTGGTTAATGATGTATTGTTTCAAAATGTAGTTATAAGTTTGTTTATTTTCTGAAATGGGAAGTGAACAGTGTTTTTTCCATATCCTGTAAACTGAATGCAAAGTTTTCAGCTATTCCATTTGAAAATGGAAGATTAGTTCCAGTATGATTAAAATTTACATTTACTGTAGAAACTTCTCTTCAAATATATTGTCATGAAATATAATTTTTTCCTGTTTTGCACACCAGTGATTTTCTTTTAAATACTCTGACTCTTTTTTGTAAAATGTGGAAAGTATTAATATACCTCAAAGCTAATCTTAAAAAATTTTGAGGGTACAATGTCATACACAAATGACACAATGAAATCAGACAGTTTGTTAATGACCAAGTGAAAGACACTGTCCCAAATTACCTTAGCCTGAAGTCAGTGTGTATTTATAATAAATCTTGACTGTTTTGCAAGTCCAGTCTCTTCTGTCTTGGCCTTCCTGTATGCTTTAAAACACTGTATAAATTATCAATATTTATTATTTTAACTCCTCATGTGAATATTGAGTAAGCACAATTTGGTAGAAAGTTTGACTTGTTTGTTGATATTTTTTAAGAAACCTTTTTCTTCTGTGGAAATATCAAAGCTTTGTGTGCTGTGCACTGATTCCTTTTAGCAGCTGCAGAACACCAAGACAAATAACTTTTGTCGTGTACTGTAAGATATACAAGTCATTGTTCTGCATTGTTAGTTCTTACTTTGAAGTTCTCATTTATTGTTTACATCCTTCTCCCCCTTCCTCGCTTCCTCCCTCCCTCCCCCATATATTCATAGGCTTGGAAAAAAAAAAATCCTGGCAAGCAACAAGTTCTGTTTTGTCAAATAGCCAAAAACCCCAATCTGATGGATGTTAAAGCTCCAAGATATCCCCCCTGGCCTGAGGGTGAGCCCTGGAATGAAGACAAGTGGGCAGCAGTTCAGTGATTCATATTGTTAACCCACTTATTGATTTGCTTTTAAATCAGGTATTTCAATATTTCGACAAATTTCTGTAAATGGGAACAAGATAAATGTTTGTCCTCTGTCATGAAAAAGGAGGGATCACTTTTCCCCCATCCCCTGGAGATTTATGACAGTGGCAGATGACACTGTGTCAGTTTAAGCCTGACAGTTATTAAATGTTCCTAACACCTGAGCTGTGCTGTGGGATCAGGACAGTGAAATCCCAAAACTCCATTTTCAGGTAACTATTTGCTGGTTGTGATGGTGTTTTGTTTTTTTAAATGAGGAAGAAAGTGTGACTAGGCACATAAAAGCAGCTCTGTTGCTACCACCCTTCATGGCTTTAAATAACAGGGACAGCACAGATGTTTGACATCAGTATTGTTTACATGGCCTTAGGGTTTAATTGCCTCATTCTCTTTGTGAGGAGGATAAACAATGACAGAAATCCAAAGGAATGATGTTCAGCCAACAGCAATGGCTGCGTTTCATACATAGTTGCAACCTTCCCAACTATAGCTAAATATCTACACTTTTTTTTCCTTGTCTGAATGGTAACATGCCATAAATTTCATATTCTCTGCTGCCTCCTAACTGGTGATAAAAGATCTTAAAACCAACGAGCACGAGCGCCGTAAATTGCGTTTAACGAAGTGAACGACTTAGAAAAGTTGGTTTTATCTGGTTTCTCCAAAACTTGTGAAGTTCTTTGGTGCTGCTGTAGGTTATTTTGTTTCTTAATATGTGTTTAATAAATAAAGTCAAGCTGAAGTGCAGAGGGCAGTGCGTGGAGGAGCAGTTACCTAGAGCTGTTCCACAGGAAATTGGGACAAGCTGAGATTTGACATTTGGGATCTGTGGACAGGCTCCACCTCAGTTTGGTGTGGCTTTAATTTGGAATATATTCCTTGATTGAAATTAGTATTTAATGATGTGCTTCAGCTTTCAAATGGAAGGGGAGGCATTTCACTCCCAGCTGGGGAGAGCTGAGCCCTTTTGCTTCCACCCCAGCCTTCATGAGATCACTGCACGAAACGTGTTTACATGACTCAATTTTTATCGACGTATGCAGTGAGATTGGGAGTCTGCCTCAGAGAGAGGGTGGGTCAAAGAGCAGATTTGGAAATGAAACCAGTCCTCCAGGCTCTGCTATAGGACACTGTGGTGTTGTCCTCATGTTTGCTGCGAGTTTTCAGCTCAAGAAATTGAGTGTTGGATTTTTAAACCAATATATCACCAGTTTTACATCAAATGCTCAAATTAACACTTCCAGAAGTTGTGATGAAGATACATGTGGGGTTGGAACTATGGACCATTACTACACTTAAATGCTGTTGGAGATTTTTAATTTATTTTTTTTTTACCAGTTACTCAGTACAAACACAGCTTTCCTCTCAACACTAGCTGAAAACTTCATATGCACATCAACTGTTGAATTTCAGACACTTTAATGTGGGACTTCTCACATTTCTTTATATGTAGAGATAAAATTAGAAATTTTTTATCTCAGATTGTGGAGCTGAAGATGTGTGAGCAAAGCAATGATTCCTAAAAATTAGGAAAATTGTGGATGAAGCAGATGGGGCAGAAAAGTGTCTGAGGTGCTGAAACTTAATGAAGTTTGTAGAAGTTGAGGACCTTGAGTACTTTTCAAGGTGTCCCCTTTTTAGCCCTCACCTGATGAGGAGTTGATCTTTGTGATTTTTCACCTTTTTAAAATTATTTTTTTTCTAATACTCAGAGGAAAAGCAACCTACTTTGTTATTAGAGTGGTTGCATTCATTAAAGGCTGATTTCTGTATCTTGGACACATTTTTCCAGTTGTTTGGTAGCAATTAGTTCTTCTTTTGGGAAAGCAGTCCCAGAACTGTGACATTTTAAGAGGTGGCTGTTCTGGTGGAAGGTGTGTAATGAATTAATGAGCTAAAATTGATGGGAACTGGTGCAAGTGCGAGGGTGGTGCTAAGGGGAAGATTAATGAGAAGTGGGAACCAGCGTCAAGTACGGGGAGTTCTGTTGTCAGCCTGGGGGAAAACATCCTGTGGCTGAGAACAATCAGGAGCACATGAAAATATGTATGTCCATCTTTAATCTGAGTGAAATTCTCGATTTTCCTTTATTTTTGTATTATTTCAATGTACAGAAGAATAAAACCTCGACCAGCTCTTGGCTGATACAAACCACCAAGGATTCATTTCTATCAGCCAAGACATTCTGACATTATTAATGAGTTTTAAATGTAATTTGGGTGGATTTAGTAGCTGTGTGAGGGCAGTAGCTGCACCTCAATCATTCATAAGCTTTTAATGTAATTCAAGTAGATTGGAGTCTCTTTCATATTTAGTTTCTGGTATTTGTGTTGTTATGAGACCTTCATATTTATTTATGGCATGTTCACAAGCTGTCTGTCTGGAAGTGGATTACTGTGCTCTTTTTATTAAATCAACACTTATTCATCACCTGGTACTAAGATTTTCTTCTGTAATGTCACTTTGTTGCAGTGATATATGCATATATTTCTTTTCATATATACATATGTGTAGATTTCATGGATAGAAGATGCACTTTTATCATAATGCTTATTTTGGGAAGATGAAAGTGTTGGCTGACAGCTGGGAATATGATTTATTTTCTTTGGATTAATTGTCAACCTAATTTTTTTCCTCCTCCACTAATTTGCATAAGTCTGTGTGCAAACAGTTGGGAGATGGATTTCTTTATCTGTGGTGTAATAAGGGGTTGTTGGGTGCAGCTTACCAGTTGATGAGTTCAGAAAATTAAACAATTTTCTGCTCTTCCTTCTCTTTTCTCTTCTTGAGGAGCCTTCTGTGTTTCCTGCAGAGGATTTTTGAGTTGAGTTGGGTTTTTGTAGCTCACATTTTCAAGTCATGATAACGTTGTGATGTTTTCAAGTGCCAACAAACCTGTAAGACAAATGAGTCATATAAAAAATGAATAATTTGTAGTGTTTAGTGTTTGTGTGAGGTGAAGACTCATGCTTGAATGGCAACTTTTGATGAGTCAAGGGCATGGAAAATAAAGGCAGAATGAATAATGCTGTTAATTCGTGTGGAGTTTGTGAGTTGGGATATTACAAGTCAGGTTCTGAGTTGAGCTAAATAAAAATGTGAGAGCTGGAAGTGGCTGGATGGTGATGGGAGTGCAGTGTCGAGGTGGGGGCACCTCAGCACCTTTCAGAACACCCAAAAGTCAAACACAAGGTTTTCTGTTGGCCAAAGACCACTTAGAGTCATCTCCTGGAGGGGGTTTGGTGCTCCCTTTCTAAAGTGAGGGGGATCAGGGTCTGTCTTCTGGAAAAGCTTTTCAGTCCACTTTGCTTTCTGAACAGTGACTGTTAATAAATGTAGCAGTGGAACAGCCTGAGTCTGAACTCAAGGTGTCACTTTTGGTTTCTAGAAAAGCCTGAGAGATTGAAATTCCTCTCATAGCTGTTCTGAAGACTGCCTTTAACATGCAGGAGATTCAAAAATACTTGAAAGATGGAAACTTAGACTGACTCTGAGTAAGAATTGGCAGTGTATTTTTGTGTTGGAGGGGTTCAAGTACAGCTTTGAACAAACACAGGCAGAACAGGAAATGTATTTCAGTGATCCAATCCTTAATCCCATCATAAGTCACCTTTAAAAGGAAATGTGTTTATCATGTGAACTCCGTGAATAATAGAAAACAAACAAAAACAAACGTGCATCTGGGCTAAAGGACATTCTTTGTGTAAATGTAACACCTGCCTGAAGAAATGAAAATGAGTTTACCAAACTTGGTATATTAACAGAAATATTGAAGTTTTATTCCTAAGTGTTTATTTAAATTAAGGTAACTTGTTCTGGGCAGTAGCAGTTGTGTTTATTGCCAACTAAAACATCCTACAAATCCATTTTTCTGAAGAAATGTTGTAGGATGACATCTTTGGTAACAATTGTATCGAATAAATACGAAAATGTTGAGAAACTGAATATAGATTTTTTTCATAAGATTTCTTTGTTGATGACTTCCCATTGCCTTCTGAAAGACATAGATGAATTACTAAAAATTGTGAAAAGGTCATTGGTGTAATTTATTCTTTATTTAAACCATGTATCTATTCTGTTTTGCTTTTAAAGCTGGAAATGAAAATGAAAATAGCAGAAGGTAAATTTCATGAAGAAAAACTGAAATTACAACAGAAGCACGATGCTGATGTTCAAAAGGTAGGAAGTGTTCGTACTTTTTTCCAAAAGCAGTGTATGAAACAATAGTAGAGACTACGATTATCATAAATATTTATCAGTTGTTTAGCTTCTTCACAATTGCAATTAATGTTCAGTGGAAGTCAAATTGTAGGTAACAGTTGGCATAAACTGAGAGGAATGCAGAATATTTTACTTAGGAAGGGGAAAGCACTTGCAGAAAGGAGATGAAAATACAAGGCAATTTGTTTGTTAGAACAAGACAACCTATTTTGCCAGCATAACAACTTCAGTGGGAAATCATAAACTCGTGATTTTTCTGTTAGTGAGGAAACATTTGTGTTAGAGAAGAATGTGAACAAAATTAATTTTTCATGGACAAAATGCAAAATATAACAGTAGGAAAACCCACAGATATATCACATGTATCCAGGCTCATCCAGCAGCAGTGCTTGCTGTCCTGTCTCTGTTTTGACACTGTCTTAGAGCAGAGGCAGGTCACCAATCACCCCTTGATTTACGTTACTGCATTTTTAAAGTTTATGCTCTCTGAATTCTTGCGGCACTAACATATTGTAAATCAAGGTGACTCCGACGAAGAGGAGAGACAATGATGCATCTGACTCCATCATCAGAAGGCTAATGAATTACTTTATTATACTATTCTATGTACATTTCATCTAAACTGAATCTGCCATGCACTCACTCTTGCTCACAACTGCACAGAACTGTGCTCATCTCTGATTCTCTCGTGACTGTCCCATGACAGTCCCACACACACACACACACTTCTTGGCCCTGATTGGCCAAGGGAACAAAACATCCTCACTTTGGGTAAACAATCTCCATGTTGCATTCTGCTTTAGTACAACACAGGCACGGCAAGCGAGATAAGAATTGTGTTTTCCTTCTTCTCTGCTTGTCTCGCAGCTTCTCTCTGTTCAGAGGGCATGTGAATACCACACTAACATGGCACCAGCTCTCTGAGTTTGTCTTTACTGTGCCACACAATTAGAGGTGGGGTGAAGTCCTGGGAGATGCCAGGTGTCCCTGGCAGGGCTCTGATCCCGATCCCGCTGATCCCGCTGTAAGCTCGGCATCGCTCGGAGCCTCTGCTTTGTTTCCTAAAAGACTGAGTCACAGCCTTGGAGGAAGTTGGTTGACACAACTCTGTGACACATCAAAGCCTCCTGAGAGGATGTTAATATTTGGTCAGGTGCATATTTGGCTCATCTGTTCTCAAGGCCTTGGAGCAGAAGCAGTGCGCAAAGCTGAGAGTCTAAAGGAAACAGCTTTGTGAGAATAAGAAATAGTTTAAATGCTTTCTCATCCCTTGAGTTGTCATCCCTTCCTAATTGATGTTAGAATTCCGTCTTTTGAAGTCGTTTAATAACGTTGGATATTTTAGAGAAGGTTAAATAGTGTCGTATTAATCTTTAAAGACACAAAACGTTTATTGCAGATGGAGTAATATTGTTTTAAGATGAAAGCTTCTGTTTGATAAGAGATTTGGGGCACTGTTATAAAATTTCTGCAACTTTAATCTTTATCTTAAACACAAAGTTTAAATTAAAATACTATCTCAAAGTGTGCAAATATTCAAGCTTTTTTATTTCCAAACTCAGCCTGTACAGAAATGTGGGTGTAGTTACCCTCCTATACTTGCTCTGTTCCAGTCCATTGTTCCTTAGGATCCATGTGAAGAATTTCAATTGGTGAAGCACAAAAGACTGTAATGAAGTGCACCAACTTATTTAAATATTTCTTGAATCTGCAGAGAATTTTAGATGCTTTTAAATACTATTAGGCAACGTAAGTATGGAAATATTTTCTATTTGCAGCAGTAGCACCATGAAACTCCCAAACTCAACAAAAGCAGCACTGGGTTTGCCCAGGTTTAAAGGAAAACCAAAAAAAACTCACCTAAAAACATGAAACTCCTTTTTTAATCTGCTTTTTCCTACATTTGTCTAAACCAGTTCTTTTTTTGTAGCTGGAAAAATGATTTAGGTTCAATCACTTAATCTTGCATGACATGAGGACTTCTTGCAGACCAGGTATCTTGTTCACTGGTTATAGTTTGGAATGTTTTGGACTAAGGTTAAAACATTCTGAATTTTCTCTGCAGATTTTGGATAGAAAGAATGATGAAATAGACGTGCTGAAATCCAACTACCTAAAGAAACAAAAAGAATCTGAGGATATGATAAGAAAACTGGAGAAAAAAGGTGATTTTTATCCTCATGGTTGTCTTCTTTGTGGTGGTATTGTACTGCATTCTCTTGTGGCTGTGGGCTTGCGTGTTCCTTCTGCAGACATCCCTTTCTTCATCATTTGTAGCTCTTGATTTAATTTTTTCCTTTGGATTCTGAGATTCTTGTCCAGTTGTCTCTGCTGTTCCAACCCAAGTGTTCCAAGAGGCCTGTGATCTATTACACTGAACACAGGTTTTATGAGCGTCACCAAAAAAAGTTTCTTTGATGCCACTGAAATATTTTGGCCACTTCTTTCCATTTTTTTTGGAATCTCTGGCTCAAAGTTCATTTTTTTACACATTCAGTACATTTTAATCAAACCACAGCGGGTTATTTTTAAGACTATTGCGGCAGGAGATTTCAAACATGAGTGCTTTTGAGTGTGTCACGAGTACAAAACTCACCCTCAGAGTGGCTTGTCAGCAGTTTTTCAGTGTTAGTTTCTTTCAGAATTCCTTGGAGTCCATTTGCACTATGGACTGAACCACACTGGAAAATAATACAGGAGTTTGGTAATCTATGGACAAAAAGGAAGAGTGTTCCATGTATTTTGTTTCCTGCTCCCTGGGAAGGGAATTTGTCAGACAAAGGATCTGGGGCTTCTCTCTGTGGGCTGGTGGTTGCTCTTGGCTGGAACAGGTTGAATTGGAGTTGCCCACAATGTTCCAGGTAATGAAAATCCTCAAAGCAAAGTGGAAGTGTGAATATGGACCCACTTTTCCCACTAATGGTGATGCCATCACTTGCAATTCAAGTTAGGTAACTTCATTTTCATGTATATGTTGGGCATTCTACCTTCACAAGAAACTTTTCTCCTAATGATGCTCATAAAATCAGGTTAAAATAACTATTTTCTTGAGGTTATAGAGAGTTTTGCTGATGTATATTTACTCCTTTAGGAAGGAAAACTCTCTCTGAAATATTCTGTAAACAAAGTAGAAAAGAGAGAACACATTGTAATGGCACAGAATTTAATTGCTACAACTTAAAGCAGCACATCCATTAAGTATTTAAGAGCTAAAACCCATCAGAAAGCCAGGTCAGTTGGAAAACTGACATAAACTGGTTGTATCTACTGCCAACACTGAAAAATCCCAAAGGTCTTGAATGGTTGTTTATTTTTTTCCCATTTTTAACAGTTCAGACCCTTGTTCGTGAGTCCCAAGTTGTGAGAGAAGCCAAAGAGCAGCAGATTGCAGAGCTGAAGAAGATGTGTGAGCAAAGCAATGATTGCTTGAACAATGAGTGGGAGAAAAGGGTAATGAACAATGCTTCCCTCCTTTGACAGACTCCTGCAGTGTTTATCTGGGATAATACATTTTGTCACTCAAAAAATAAATACACAGAATATGTTTTAGGGATGTTTTTTGTGCTGATTTTATTTTTTCCTGAAGTAATCAAGACTCTTTTTGCTGATGCTTTTGCACCCAGCTGGTCACCCTGGGGTTCATCTGGCCTCCTGGCAAGTCTCTGGATCTTAGGGAAATGTTTATTTCTGGTTGACCTGACATGGAATTTTAATCTGGATAAACCTGCTGCTACCTGCTGTCACGGTGATTCCTTTGAACTCTTAGTCTTGCAATGGGTCATGAATTCTTCAATGTATTTTTATTTATTGTTCAACTCAAGACAGCGGCAGAGCAAAGGGAAGAGCATGTTTATTGTGAGACAGTGTCACTTTTGTCCAGATTATTGTCAGTATTTGTCTTGCTTCCCCCTCTCAGGAGAGGGAGGGTCACAGAAAGGACAAACACACCTCCCTTCATGAAGTTTGCTGTACAATTTAATTTTTTTGCAGCCCTGCATGTAGAATTTAAGTTGGATTTAATTCTTACCTTCTTAAAGGCAAGTCATAATCATAAATTATAGATTGTCCTTTGTAGTGGAGATCTTGAGGCTCCAGTGTTGGGCATTTTTTTGTTTGTTTGTTTGTTTGTTTTCATAGAATCCCAGACTGGTTTGGGTTGGAAGGGACTTTAAAGCTCATCCAGTGCCACCCCCTGTCATGGGCAGGGACACCTTCCACTATGCCAGGGTGTTCCAAGCCCTGTCCAACCTGGCTTTGGGCACTGCCAGGGATGGGCAACCATGATCTCTTTTTGTTTCAGAGAGGACAGAAGTGTGAATCCCTGGGATTTTCACTGATTCTACTCATACGCTACAATAATTTAACACTTCTCAATGCTAGCTGTAGCTGCCATTTGTTACTTTGTGCCTTTTTTCTGGTGCAGCTCCACGATGCTGTGGCTGAGATGGAGAAGGAGAAGTTCAACATCCGGAAGAAGCACACGGAGGACATGCAGGAGCTGCTGGAGGAGACCAACGCCCGGCTGGCCAAGATGGAGGAGGAGTATTTGCAACAGACACAGTCAACTGTAGGTTTGGTTGTAAACCTCTCTCAAGTGTCTCTTAAAATGTTAAATTCCACGTGTTTGTGTTCAAGTGGACTGGAAGTGCCCAAGGCCAGGTTGGATGGTGTTGTGTTTGCAGGGACCTCCATGGCAGGGAGGAATGATGAATCTGACTCCATGTGCTCAGAAGGCTAATTTATTATTTTATAATACTATATTATATTACAGAATGCTATACTAAACTATACTAAAGAATACAGAAAGGATGCTTACAGAAGGCTAAAAAGATAATAATGAAAACTCGTGACTCTCTCCAGAGTCCTGACACAGCTTGGCCCTGATTGGCCAAAGAGTGAAAACACCTCACAGCAGAATCCAATGGAACAATCACCTGTGGGTAAACAATCTCCAAACACATTCCACATGAGCACAACACAGGAGAAGCAAATGAGATAATTATTGTTTTCCTTTTCTCTGAAGCTTCTCAGCTTCCCAGGAGAAAAATCCTGGGCGAAGGAATTTTTCCAGAGAATGTGAATGCTACAGGAGCAGCCTGGGATGGTGGAAGATGTCCCTGCCTATGGCAGGGCTGGAATCAGATGGTTTTTAAGGTCCCTCTCAACCCAAACCATCCCATGATTCTGTTATTCATGCACATGCATCCATCCTTTCAATAGTGCAATGCAGCTGTTCTCTCCTGGGAGAGGGCACTGTCCTGGCAGCCAGTCCAACCAAGGATTTTACTCCCCAGATAAAATTAATCAAGGCACAGCCCTTCAATCAATGTTACACTGATATCTTAAAATCAGTCCTTAATTACAAATATTTGATTAAAATTAGTAGAACTTTTGTCTTTGCAGGTTTGTAGATCATGTATATATTACATCTATTTCCATAGAAATATGATTTTTTACTCACCCACCTCTTCTTTGACTGAGAAAATGCTTCTGTTAGATGAAAGATGACATTAAAAGGATTTTAAAATAAGTATTGATTATTCTAATTGATTGCATTTCTTTTTTAGAGTAATTATAAGCATGTAATTAGGTATAGTCTGGATTTTGTGCCTGTTATATAAATGATGCAAAAAGCAAAAAAATTAACAAGTAACCTCAAAAAAGCATCCTGTACTTTTCATCAGGATGAAGCATGAGGAAAATTGAATAAGTGAAAAGACAATGTCAAACAAAATTTATTCTTTATTAATGAATGTTGAATTTAAAAATTAACATTCAGATCATGTCATAGGTAACAGTAAATACAGAGAAAAATGGACACAGTCTGTCAGCAAGATTGAATTTAAGAACCATCAAAACTAGACAGATCTTGCCGAGCAGCTTCTGATTTAATAATTAAACAAGGTAGAGTTCAAGGCAGGGCTTAAGATGAAAGACTAGACTGTCACTGGAAATTAGTTTTCTTTTTTTCTCTCTCTCCTTTCTCTCTCCTGATTTTTGAATTTTTTTTCTGTTGGTATTTCAGAGTTTCACTATTCAGAGTTTCATGTTGTCAGGAATATTGTCTGAGCCATTTCATTAATGCCATAGAGCTGATAAGGAGGGGTTTGTACCCTGAACAAGGATGAACTTCCTTGAGGGACATGGGGCCAGACAGGAATTATATTCAGTGGTATTTTAAAAATTACTCCTTTTTTAATTATTTAAAAAACCCCAAACATAAAACCCCAGAAAACCACAAAACTAACAAAAACCCCGAGCCCCCAAAGCAAACAACTCTCTTCCCCCAGAAAACCAAACCCAATCTGAGCAGCTTGGCACGGATGGAGAATTTTGCTGTGCTGTGGCTGTGAAATCTCTGTGGCCACTGGCCAGAGCTCAGGTGGCCATTCAGGTGATGTCTCTGTGGGAGGTTCTTACACTGGCTCAGGTTCATGTCACCTCCAGTGTCAGTCAGGGCAGAGGCTGCACAGGGCAGATAGTTGGGGTTTTATTTTACTTTAAGAGTGGGGGAAATTTCTGTTCCACTTCCCTCATCTTCAGGCCTTCATTAATATAAAAAGAACTCTGATACCTATTCTGGGTCTGATTTTCTGACCCCAGCCTCCTGAGGAATTCTTCCCTCATTTCCCTGCATATTACCATAAATTTAGGGAAGAATGGGAAGGCCTAGAGTAGTCTCATGCTACCTGCCTGTCCTTATTCTGTTCATTTTTACATTTGTTTATATTGCAAGATGAAGTTCCAGGAAAAAGATACAACTTTTGAGAGATGCTTGTAATTTACTGAAAGTTACTGCAATGAGATTTCTGGAAAGTCTAAAAGTGCTTTGTATATATTATCATCCATTGTGGTTTTCCATTGAAATATTGTTTTTTCTCCCATTTGAAAGGATTTGTAATTTAGAAATCAGTTGCATATGCTGTTCTGTGTAAGGGAGAAGAGATGTCACTTTGAGGGGGAATAAACACCCACATTTTGAAGATATATTTATTTCTATATACAGTATAGAATTTACTGTCAGGATTGATGACAGCTTTGCCATTGTAACTCTTGTGTCTCTGCATCATCAGAGAACCTCATTGCTCAAGGCTACTGAATAACAACTGGGGTATTCCCTCATTGATTCTGGGCTTTTCTCAATAATTCTCTATTCTTTTAGAACGAGACAGTCCAAAAGCTGGGGGCCCGTGTGCAGCAGTTGACTGTTGAGGCTGAGAATAGTAATTTACAACGTCAGAAATTATCTCAGGAGAAGACGGAGACAGAACTGCGCTACCAGGAGGTCTGCTCCCAACTTCAGGAGCTGACAGAAAGGTAATTCAGTAACAATTAGTAGTTAAACTTTTAAGAATATGGTATTTCCAGAAGCAAATATTATTAATTTTGTTCCAGGAACACACTGAATGGCATTTGACATTAGAAAACTCTCATGAAAATATATTAATTGGTGTCAAACTCATTTAAAGTGACCCAAATGACCACCTTGAGGAGTGTCTTACCTTTCCATTATTTATGAGCAGCTCATTCTGTGACAAGAGCACGTGGCAGACGTGCAGACTCCGTGGAATTGATACTGAGCAGGTAAAATGCCAAAATCTGAAAGCAATTTCCATATTCTGTTTGCTTGCTCCGTGTAGGTACAAGTTACTTCAGAAAGACAAGGACCAGATTATGCAGGAATACAAGGAGAACCTTCAGCAACTACAAAGTAAATTTGATGTTGATAGAGATTTTCTGAAGCAGGAACAAGCTCAGGTATGCTGCCAGGTGTAACAGGCAGGAAAATGGGGTTTATTTCTTAAGTGTTCTCCTCCTATCAATACGATGCTTATGAATAAATCCAAGTAATTGCTGAGTTCCCTGAGTTAGTCATGACTGTGAATTTAAATAAAATTGGGATTTAATTTTTCATTCCCAAATTTGACTGAAAAATCATCTGAAGTTGGTTGGTCATTCTGGTGTGTGTGTATTGTACAGCTGATTCAAATAAGGTACAATTAATATCCCGATTTTGTTTGTGCTCCTGTAAAAATTCTGGATACACCCTTGAAGACTTAATTTCTTCCATGACAGAAAATATTTTTTCCAGAAAAAAATAGTCCTGCAGGCCTCATAGTATTGAACATTGTGTTAAATATTTATGTGTTTAAGGAAATAATTTTATATTTTGCAAGTGTAGATTTCACCCAAAATGTAATAACTCTGGTTTGTTTCTGGAAAAGCATCTGTCAGGTTGATATCTACCAATATGCATAGGTACAGAGATGGTACATAATTAAAGTGATTTTAAAGTTAAATAATTGTAGAAAAGACTCAAGTTTTAAATACCATTTATTAGTCCATAGAGCCATAGGACAAGTGGGGTGTTTGGTGTTTATTTGTTGAAATTCTCTGAGCTTTGATGATACTTTACTCCATTTCATTTACAAGTATTTTTCTTTCTACCAATTTTTAGTAGATTTTAGTAGGGATTTTTATTATTAGGGGTGTTTTTTTGTGCTGTTGTTTCCATTTCTACCTCACCAGAGGGCCCAAACTGACGCATCCAGAGCCGTAAACTCATACAGGTTTTTTCTCCCAAGTTGATACTTTTTCCAGTTTCTGGAAACTTTAGAGAAATAAAATGAAAAATGCAAAAGAGCTAATGAGGAGTCCAAGACAAAAACTGCATTTTCTGTTAAATCCCAGCAGACATGTGATGTGATTGCAGAATTACGCCGTGAAACGGCTCTGCTGAAACAACAATTGCAAGACGCTGAACATCAAAGGAAGCAACAGCTGAGGGTGAGCCCTGACTTTCTTTCTCAGAAATGACCAACTCTTTTTACTTTATTTGATGATATAAATGTTTAGATATCCATCCTTAAATGTACTTCTATATACTGTGCTTGCTTGTTTCTGTTTTATGAATGGAAATATATGAAATTTCACATACGGTTAAAAGTTGATTTAAAAAGCATGGCTAAAAGAGAGGTAAGAGCAGAATTTTCACAGAAGTTTTCTGACTGTTTCTTGTAGTTCACATGTTAAATAAAAGAGTTTAAATCTCTGTTGGTGGATTGCAAAGAAGCCTGACAAAGAATGATGAATATCTTTTTTTTTCTCGTAAACTGTACACATTTTTAAAGTTTCAAAATTGTTTTTAATTTGCACTGTTTAATAGTTCAGTTCAATATTCTGTCTTCCTGTAGGCATTTAAATTAATCCTTCTATCTCAGGGTAATGAGTTCCACATCTGTATCATGTATCAGTCCTGCTTGAGTTTTGGCATCTACTTTTCTTGCAATGTCTTTCATTTCACAGTTGATATAGTACAGAATGGCATTTTAATAGCTCAGGAGAACAAGTTGCTGTTTCTCTTTAGCAAACATGAATCATGACTTTGGAGGTAGTTGTGTTATTTGGTGTTGGTTAAATTCTCTTCTATGTCAGAGAATTTTTTCATGATGATATAAAGTGGGTTTTTATTTTGTTATGAACTGTTCTATATGATAGCTAATGTCTATGTTTGATGAATGCTCTGAAATGGAAGAAAAATGGGATTTTTTGATTTAGAATATACATCTTTTCCTCTGCAGGAACAAGAATACAAGGCTCAGCAGGACAAGCTTCGCATGCAGCGTGTGTATGAGAAACAGGTAATATTTCCAGGAAAATCTCCCATCTTCTGCACAATTTTGCTCTGTACAGGACTTAAAGGTTGAAATTTTGAAACCCCCAAATATTAAATTTGGGAATCCAAGCACTTCACAAGGTTTAGAAAAAATAACTGGACAAAATCAAATAAGATTTTAAGCACAACTGTTTAAGAACAGGGATATCACCTCTGATTTTAGGAACCTGTTACCAGGGGATGGGATGGAATTCCCAAAAAAGTGGCCCTGGAAGCCTGTCCTGTGTGTGTACACTGCTTGTGGTGGCAGCTGCTGTTATTGAAAGGAAAATGAACTGAATGAAGCCTGGCCTGACCTCTGCCAGTGCTCATGTGTTCTCCCACACTCCTTTTCCCCCAGGGTATCTCCATTCCATCCCTCTCCACGTGTTCTCTAGATATTGTCAACAGGCATCGTTTTTACAGCAGAAACTTAAAGTAAAAACTGTAATTTTCATCAGAAACACTTCATCTTAAAGCACTTTGCAAATCCTGCCTGCTCTTTTAGACTCAGAACATCAATAGGCTTCAAATTAAACTTCAATTTTAGTGACATTATATGTGCAACTCATGTGCAGCCAGAGGGTGCCTTAGATGCCTGTTTAATTGAAAGGATGTGTTACTCAAACATGTCATTGCCAAATGTGGCAAATTTATAACATAAAATAATGGATTGTGATCCCAGCTACTTGTCACTTGGTAATGGCACTTGTGACATGAATTGTAGAGAGGTTTTGGTTTGAGTTAGTTCCTTCTGCTGACTTGAAGTCAAAACATTCTTTGTTCCAGGATCTGCCTTGGTTTAAACCTAGCTTACATTTGTCTTTTTAGTCAAATCTTGGGTTTTATAAATGTTGAACTCAAGAAAAATCCAGGATTTGAGTGATTTGCAGGCCAAAATAAAAATATATTGGCACAATTTGACTGAGGTTTGAGGATCTTTTGGTAGAAAGCTCCTAAGCATGGACTGAGAGTTTGTCAGCAGTGCCTCCAACCAGTGAGCCCAGGGAGGGAAGTTGGAATTCTGCATCAGCAAACAAGGAAGCAGAACCTTTCTTTTTATAGATAACTTGACAGCATCTCATAAATCCTGGTGTAACTGTTTTCAAGCTCAAATCTTTGAGAAAGGACGAGAAGAAAAATACCAGTGAATAATCTATGGGTATAAATCCATAAACCAGGATGGATTGGCCCATAAAATACTAAAACAAGTAAAGGAATTGTGAAGTCTCTGCTGCAATCTGTTCACTTAAAAACCTACCCATTATCTAATAATCTTTATGAGTCTGCAGTGGCTGTTGCCTCTGAGGATACTTAAACATCAAACAAATCATAGGTAGGAACCTTAAATGTCACTGTTTGATTAAATGTGCTTATCTGCTGGATCAGGAACCAGTTAGGCTAAATGGCTTTACAAGCCAAGGAAACACCTGCTTTTTATAAATAATCCACTGCTTGTTTTCCAAACGTCCAGCTCAGCATCAGGAGAGTGACAGATTATTCCTGACAGCCATTCCCAAGCCACCTGTTGAATATACAGAATTTTACCAGGTTTGGAAGTGGCTTCTTCATTCTCTAATAGACAACTCATGGATTTGAAGGCTCTTGGAACCCAACTAAGTGTTCCTGGAGTGAACACCTCCATGGAACTGCTCCCAGCAGAGAATCTCTGGATTTGTTTTTTCACTGGCCTACACACTTAGTAAACACTTTTTTTAAAAAATTTTTAATTTTTATTTTATTTTATTGTATTTTTATTTTCTATTATTTTATTTTATTTTATATTTTATTTTATTTTTTAATTTTATTTTATTTCTTCTCTTTACTTTTATTTTGTATTTCTTTTCATTACAAATGACTGTAGGTGGATAAAGGATTTCCCATATCTCCCATCTCCATGTTGTTCCTTAAGCAATTCTAAAGCAATACAACTCTTGGATTGTGTACAAACTCTTGGACTTAACCTGTTCTTGGCAAAAAAAATTACAAAAACTTGTGGTTTGGACCACACCTGGGAAGTTGCCAAATTCAAGGGGTTTTGTAACTATTTTTAGGATTATTATTGCTAATTATTATTATTCTATGATTATTATTCTTTAGGAATAATATAAATTCCTATAATATAAATACTATAATTCCTTAGTAATAATATTAGTAATAATATATATTATTCTATATTATTAGTCTATAATTATTATTCTATTATTATTATTCTTTAGGAATAATATAAATTCCTATAATATAAATACTATAATTCCTTAGTAATAATATTAGTAATAATATATATTATTCTATATTATTAGTCTATAATTATTATTCTATTATTATTATTCTTTAGGAAGTTTATCTTTTTATGTTTGATATCTTTTATTGTAAGAACTGATCAGAAGTGATTCACTGTGGGTGGTCACAAATTTGCACCTCAGAGAATACAGATCACTATTTTAGGCAGTTTCCTATCTGCTTTTCTGTACTTACCTGAAGAAAATCTAGTTCCTTTTTTATGTAATTACTGATATTTCTTTATTCTAGACAGTAATATTCACTTTGAGAAGGAAAATAGCTCATTGGCTACATTCCCATACTTCATCTCTCTGTTAATCTCTGCTTTTGCATTTCACATAATTTTAGAAATCCATGGATGGTTGTCTGGATCAGTGGAAAAGGAACATGCAAATAAATAGTTTTTAGAATTTAAAATAACATTGATTTATTTTAACTCAGACACTGTTTTGGCTAAAATGTATGGTGTTTTTTTCTTTAAATGGCAGATTAATGGCATTAGGAGTGATCTGGATAAAGAAAAAGGGAATGCTCAAAAGAAAATTTGCCACCTCGAACAGGCTCTGAAGTAAGTGAATGTGCAATAATTCTTGAACCAACTGTGGTATTTCTAAATATTTTTAAATATTTATTTATTAATATTTATTTATTAAATAAAATTATGCTTTATATCTTCTAACTGCCCTCCTATAGTTCTTTCCCGTATTAAAGCTGCACCTTCAGTGTTCTGATCAACCAGAAAAATGAAAAAACTAAAGTAAGAACCAACTCACCCAAACTTGTTGACTTTTAAGTGGTAGGAAAAAAATAGAATTAATGAGAATTAATTAAAATAAGTAGAGTTAATGATGTCAGCTGGTCTTGCTCTCTCAAATAAATGGGCCCAGGTTCAATTCAGAGTTTATTCATAGGAAGTAAATAACTAAAAACTAAAACTAAAGACTTGTTGCTTTGGGGTCTTCTAGAAAATGGAATAAATTTGAAAGGTGTGTTTACTTAAAATACATTTAATTTAGTAGATGATGCGTCTGATTTTATATTTTATCTTTAATATCCACAAATACAAGTCTAATGCAGATTTTTTTCTCTGATACAACACTTCTTTGTGGGAGTGCTTGTTCTTCATGTGGATCTAAAGCTGGGGGAAATGCTCTGTAGCAAACAGTTTTCCTTGACTAACTTGGAACAGGTTTTTTTGCTGACTTTGTCCATGAACAGCTAATCAGGATGCACCAAGTTTGATGTTTTCTGAGCAAGGCAGTGGTTTATGTACAGCAGATGCACGTAGGACAAGATCAACTCTTGCTATGCTCCTTCCATTTTTGATTATGTAAATTATTCTTTCCATGTGTTAATCCAGTTAAAAGTCAAAGCTGTGGAAGTAATTTCTAGGGGAAATAGATTATTCTGAAACAAACCAGAAGTTATTTGTTGAAAGTATTCAGTTTAATATCACAATGTACCTTATCTAGGCTGGGAGAGGCAAGTAAAGATACTTTCATTCCATAAAAGTGACAAGGCTGAAGTCTGTATTTCTTTATTTCTATAATCTCTGAGGTATTTGGCATAAATAGAGACTATCTTAAATCACTGCAGACATTAATAAAAACTCCAGCTTTTAATCTTTAAATTTTTTACATTGACTATTATTTATAATTTTGGGGAGGTTGAACCATTATCAACTGCACTCAATCTTTTAGTATTTTACCATCTGATTTGTTGATAATGAAGCTGCATTAATTTTCTTCCATATCTTTCAAATAATGTGTCAGTCTGCACTTATGTTAATAAAAGCAGTCTGGCTTTGCAGCCCAGGGTTGATCCCCACGTGGGTGCAGAGGGAATTCTCTCCAGGCTGGATCTGGGAAGTGCTGGGCATTTGGAACCTGAGGAGCTCAGGACATCCTCAGTTATTTCAGATATTCCTTGGCTGGATTTAAGCTTAGGTGTAGCTTGGAGCTGGAGTCAGGATTTGAAAGATTCAATTTTAAGAGCCCAAAGTGCTGGTGATGCTCCAAGGGCCACGAATTAAAACAATGTTGGCAGAGTTCAGGCCCAGCCTTGTATTTCCTGTGGGTGAATCTTTGGCCAAAACTGGGCATGGGTCAGCTCCTGGGATTGAAGAGCCCTGGGGGCTGTTCAAAGGCTAAAAATAATCTGCTGTTTCCCCCACAGCAACTGATTAATACCTATATGGCTCTATATGTATATACCTATAAGTTCCTATATGGTTTTCAAAGTGTCTCCTAGTACAGGCTGCTGCTGCTCCTGTGGGTCCCCTCTAAATGAGAATATTCTTTGATATTGTATTTTTCCCAGGGTCACTTCCATCTCCTGTGGCACTTGGTTTCTCTTGAGTTTTTTCTTTTAATTTTTTTTCTTTATTCAGGGTGTTGGAAATAATGTAGAGAGGTCTAATATTAAACCATATATACCTCTCCCAGTTGAAATGGAAAATGTTTAATTGTGGAGGCAGTTTACTCTAATAAAACTCTATACTACAGCTCTTTTGGTTGTTTTATAGCAGGGGTTTGGGGTTAATTTTAAGATTAATAATGGAATTAGTAATCCTAATAAGTAATTGAATAGAAATAAAAATTAGCTTTTTAGTGTGGTTTTGGCTGGCTGGAGACAGCAGTTGGCAGATCCATGGGGATGGATTTAGGATCCTAAAAAGGTGATATTTGAAGAAATGCAATGTCCTAGTCCAGCCCAGCTCACATTCTGCTGGGTGGGATTTCAGCTCTGGGTCTGAGCTCTGCATTTCTGACCAGGGCTGGAGCAGACTCACATGCCCAGGACAGAGGAACTGCCAGTCCTGCAGGGCTTTCTGCAACTCAGACCATTCATTTAGCACCACTGTGTCTTGACAATATTAACATTTTTTGGTATATGTGCTTTTATATGATATACAAGTAGGTAATAGATAAGGAGCAGTGGTATTTATTGTGGCAGAAATGGTTGGCTTCCTTATGGGTTTTTTTTCATTGCTGCAAAAGTTATTCTTTTTAGCAATCCTTTCCTATTAATATGAGTCCATAAGATCCAATAGCTTATGTAAAAATGCTTCATTTTGCTGAATTACTTTAAATACTTGCAGAATGAATTTAACTAACTCCAACCTCAGGCAGACCCAGTAAATCTTTAGAAAACAACCTTTTCTTGCAAGAGGTGGGTGAGAATACAGTTCAGCATCTTCCATAGAAATGATGCCTTGTGGAATTGTAACTCAGAACCCAGTAGGTGCATCAGTGATTTCTCATAAACCACTTTGATCTGAATGCACTTTGATTCTGAAATGGCCACAGGATTATATCTTGAGTAGCTGCTGAGCTGCAAGCACATAGAAAGGGAAGTGGCAGGCATTTTAGGGGATTTTTGTTATTATTATCATTATTTTCCCAGTGCTGTGACAGCAAACAGTGCTGCTGCTGTTTCAAACATATCCACACTGATGCAGAATGAAAGTGATTTGAGGCATTGTTTGGAATAGTAAAATCCACATTTCTGAAAGTATCTTTCACTTCAAAAATAAAAAAAAAAAAAACAGTATTGCCACAGTTTCAGTACAGAATAGGGGTTTATGTAGTTTACAGGAGGTTTTTTTCTTCTTCTGAAGTTCATGGTAGAAATATCTGTCAAAAGCAAACCTTTTGCAAAAGAATTGCTCCAACACTCCTGACTCGTGGTGGTGACTTGTAGATATAAAATTTATATTTACTTCTGCACTGCATGTCACTGGCATTTCTTAATAGCAAAAGTCCCTCTGAGAAGTGCTGCAAGGGCTTTTCTAGAATGTCCTTTCCATGGCATTTCTATAAGAACAAAGTTTTCTTGAAAAGCTTCTCTGTAATTACTTGGGGGGAAAGGTTGTTTCTCTAATCCCTGTGGTTTGGTTGCAGAAAATGTGTCATGAGAGTGGGTTGCAAATAGGCTGAATCTCTGCTGTTCTTATCTCACAGTAAGAAGAGGAGTAGGAAATGGAGGTATATAATTTGTCACAGTACAAACTGAGTAGAATGAAACAGAAAATAAATGAGGGGAAAAAAATCTGTACCCATTTGCTGCTGAAGAAATTGCATGGAAGAGAAAGAAAAGGTCTTGCTGACTTTATACAATATTGTTAAACAGCTCTCAGCATCATCTCTTGTGTCTTGTTCTCTGGAATTTGGATGTTTATTCACTCAATATATTTATTTTCCTCTGCTTATATTTTGGTAGCAGATTGTTCAACACTTTTAGTTTACTATGAGAAATACATATTTGCTGTAGGAAAATATTCCCCTTTTTTTTTTTTGAAGATTACAACCACAACACCAGCTCAGTTTTGAGGTGGTTTGGTTTTGACAGAGTCATGAAAGAATCCCAGAATGGTTTGGGTTGGAAGAGACCTTAAAACCCATCCCATGCCACCCCGTGCCATGGCAGGGACACCTTCCACTGTCCCACTGTTCCAGCCTGGCCTTGGGCACTCCCAGGGACAGGGATCACACCTTTGGGGCTGCACAGACACATAAAGTTGGTCAGTCTTGAGATTGAGAGATTTTGGACTAAATTATAAACATCCTGGGTAGTTTGAGGCTGTGATCCTCTGTCACCCTCGTGGGAAGTGCAGACCACGTTAATTTCTTTAGGATAAAGGTTGTGACAGTTCTCATGTACTGGAGAGGATTATGGGATCTGATTTAATGCTTTTTGCTTTGCTTGCCTCATACACAAATAATATTTTCATATTCTCCTGAAGTACAGATTTCCTGAGTTCTTGTTCTTCAGTTCTGTAGTGTGTGAAGGAAACAAAGTTTAAGAAGTGACATTAGGAGAAAAATGAAATGAAATGAAATGAAATGAAATGAAATAATGAAATGAAATGAGATTAAATCCCCCTGTACAGGTGCAGATGCTGTAGTTAAACACTGCAGCATCAAGGAATGTTTGCACATCTCCACTCCAGTGCTCCACAACCTTCTCCCTCTCTCTCTTTGCCTTTTTTTTTTTTTCCAAGTCTGTCTATGGAGCCAAATCTCAGCACTTTGCAAGTGGGGATGATACAGAGCAAATGCTGAGCAGCTGCTTCATTCTGACTCACTTAATAAAATTATTTGTTTACATAAGGAGCTCCCAACACCTCTTTTTTTTTTCCATGGCTTTCTACCCCTTGTCTGAACTTGTTTAAAATTCTGGGGAAGAAAGAGGGGCTAAACTGCTAAACTTTCTAGAAACCAGTAAAGCCACTTCTGTCTATTAGCAGATTTTCCCAGTAGTTTTCACAGTAGTTTTTAAAGCACACACAGACAGTTCTCACAGTATTTTGGGGTTTGGTTTAGGTGGCTAGACCAAATCTTTCTGCAAATTTTTTTTTGCAGAAAAATTAAAAGTATTCATTTTACCGAATACCTGCTGGTGCCTGCAGGTATTCAGTAAAATGCAGAAATGAAAATTATTTGCCTTTCTTTTCTCATATATACTTGTGTACATGCACATACTTGTGTTCATGTGGTTTCTGACATGACAGTCAAGGAGAAGAAGTTGATTTCTTTTTGGGAGGTGGCGCCATGGACTTTCCTCACTGCAGACTTAAAAAAGCTTTTCCCACTGCTTTTTGTTATTGCAGTGTGAGAGCAATGCTCTGTGCTTCCCCGTGCTGGGCTGCTGTTTCTGGGGATTTTGTCAGGTGTTCAGTGGTACTCATATTTTAAATTTCAGGTTTTGTGTGTAGCACAGTTATTTCTACTACAAGGTTTTGCCTCACAGAAAATACCTGATAAAAATGTGTTAACACCTGTATTTCCTAAATCAAGGTGGAAAAAATGTTCTTTAGGGAAGGAAATACTTTTTTGTCGGTACCAGTTACTCTTCTTAAAACTTCAGTCATTTGTCTATTCAAAGGAAATTACTTTATTCAGTCATTTCTTTATTCACTTGTCATCTCCTGGTGTGCTTTGCAGTCATTTGGTTATTCTGGGTCATTCCTTACCTGACATTGAGCCAGATCCATGGAGCTGGAGCTATTCTCAGGCTTCTGCTGTGGTTTTAAACTTGGTATTGATACCTGGAAAGCCTTCAGAGGGTGGCTTTGAGCTCAGCCTTGCTAAAAGCAGAAGTTGAAATGAAATTAGCACTGTCCTGGAGCCTCAGGCTGGCGCAGGGAATGCCTGGATGGCAGTGACACCAAGGGTCAGGAAATTCCCATTTCTCTCGTTTTGATTTCCACAAGGCCCCATCTGCTCTGGGCTCCGGTGCAGTGGGATGATCTGAGTTTATGAGATTCTGTTTTCATCCTGAGTATTTTATGAAGGTTTTTTCATGCCCTGAGTATTTTATTAAGGTTTTGCTGTTCTGAGCCTGCCTGGCCTCCTCCAGCTGGATCTTTCTGGGGTTTCCCAGTTCACCTGCACTGGTGAAATGGGGACAAGGCAAAAATGGGCAGAGGGTGAGGTTGTCCTTTACAGAATCCTTTACAGAATCTTTTCCTACAGCTGTGGCTGAGTAATGACTTATTTTTCATTGTATGGTTCTCTTTGATGCACAAAGAGAAGACTTGGGCTTGTTTGATGTGAAAAGCTCTCCTTGCTTTATTCAAAGTACCTAAAAATGCATCAAACTTTAGGAAGTTTTATGTAAGGATCTTCTAGTCCTTAACATTGCTTATATCTTGCAAAATTCCCATGGTGTTTATTTAATTTTTCTTCTCTCTGTAATACCACAAAAGGAACAGTGTAAAGGTGAGGGGACATAGATTTGAGAGAAATAAATGGTGAACAATCTGCTGCTGACCCAATAAAGAGGGAAACAGATGAAGGCAAGGAAAAATAAACATGTGAAGAGAGCTGGCAGAAGGAGGTAGAATAAATAGCAATGGAAATAAATTACTTTGTTTCCAATTTACATTTGCATAATTGTTAGAGCTCAGCATTTTGAAAAGAAGTAAAATTTAGACTTTTCAAAATATACAGAAGTTATAATTTGAAAAAAAAGCTGTGATTTACAGTGGATCTTGAGAATTTGATTCTACCAAGCCCTTTGAGAACTTTATATTTAAACAGCTGCTCCTTCAAATCCTCTTGTATTGGCTTCTTGGAGTGGTGTGTGTCAGAAATGCCACTGCACACAGCAAAGCACAACAGCCTGAGAATCATCAATGCAATGATAAATAAATAAAGGAAGTGATAGCTTTAGCCACAAGTTAATTTTTCTTTTTTTTTTTCCTTCCTTGCTCCTCTAAGTTGAATACAAATTCTGAGTAATTGCTTGTTGTTGTTGTTAATATTTTCAGGGTAATTGCCTAAGTGTAGCTGTTTTCCTGCAGTTAATTCCATTTTTCCTTGAAAATGAAGTATTTGTGTGTGGAGAGAATTCTTGTCAGAATGGAAAAGCCATTACTATTTAAAGCCGGAAATAATTAAAGGAATATGAGCAGGCATTGTCTTTAATTCCAAGTGTTGCAATAAAAGAGCATTGTTAAGAGTTTATACTCATGTTCTTTGTGTTCATCATTATCTTTTATTAAAATGTTGAGGCTTGTCTCATTACAGCCATTGCAATATGGTGAAAAAAGCCACGTCTGTGATTTGGAAACAGTGGGAATGTGATGTGGCTGAGGAGTTGGGATCTAGTTTTACTCTTTAAAACTGTGTGTGTTGTTTTTGGTAGGCTGGGTTTTAGTTTGGGAATTTTTTTTCTTTTTTTTTCCTCCTTTAAGAATCAGTGGAAAACCAAGCAGCTGTTCTCCACTTGGTGCTGTGCTTGAGCATCTGAAACCTTTTAGAGCAAACCCAGTCAAAGTTTCCAGCATATTGTAAACATTCCCTAACCCTCGCTCTAGGGGCCACAATGTGGAGCATGAACAGAGGGCTCCAAAATATGGTAGCTTTGTTTAATAGTCTCACTTAAAAGCAAAAATAAAGTGTTCTATTAACTATTTACAGCCTTTCATTTTCTTTCCCCCCCGTTTCTCTGGAGACCTACTGGCAATAATGAAATATGTATTGAAAGGAAGGCTCCAGTTGTACAAAAAAAATGTAACAGTTGATTTTTAATCCTTGGCTCTGGGACTGTTATGTCCCTCAGGATGGTTATAGAGATTTCACATGACATCTTTTTAGTGATAACAACTGTGAAACTGGTTTGATATGGCACACAGCTTATGAAATTAAAAGTATTGCCTTGTGAGGTGAAGAGCATTGCTGTGTCATGCTGTAGCACTTCATTAATTGCTGTAAATTGCTATTGTAGTAATTAATGTAGTTAATGACTATCATGATCGCATTGACTAAATAAAAATACAAATAATCAACACTAATGGCAGAATTGTTCCCTTGTTACTCCAAAGGCTTCCCTCTCACATCAGTGTATTTTTCAGATTTCTTATTTCTTTTCTCATTTCAGGATTATACAATGCACAAAACATTAATGAAATGAGAAAAGCTTTCAGTTGGCTGAAGAAAGTTGTACACATGATTGAGTTCAATTAACTGATTGTTAAAAAGCATGAAATGTTTCAGGCTGTCACCTCCTTTGAGTCACTTAGAAACCATCTACAAAACAGTACAAGGAAAAACTTTGTTGAAAAACTTTGTTCCTTCTTGTTGCTCAGTGATTGTGATCTTTCTACTTCAATTACGTTTGATAATCTTAATTTTGCTTTTACTTTTTATGTGTTTTGTACAACTTTCCTTCAGCTTCAGCAACAATACAACCAACCTTCGTGGAGGAGTTGAAGTTGATAATTCAAACAGTACTTTAAAGGAAAAGAAAATTGTGACAATCCATGTCCTCTTGGAAAGAAGAAACCAATGAGCCAAGTAGACACTCATGGTTCCCCAGAATTAAATATCTTTATTACCTACCACAACATGGATATTATTACTCAGAATCCTGAACTAACCAATTATTTTAACCATAAAATGAGTTACCTTAAGTCAGTAGAATGACAGGATGAATTCTGAGCCCTTGTACCTCCTTAACAATCTTAATCCTGGCAGTTCATCCTCAGCATCTTTGGTTTGCCAACCACTGTTGGCTCTGTCACTCTTCACGCAGCCTGGGCTGTGCTTTGTTAGTGTTAAGTGATTCTCCTCGCCTGGCTCTGTCCTGTGCCTGGTGATTTCTCACATAGTTTGTCCTTGGATGGTTTATTTTATCCACCCCCAGCTCGCAGTACCACAGCGCCGTTCTCTGATCTCCATCTTTGCCTTCCCTGCTCCTCTTCTTTGGGTACCTCATGAATCTCTTTGCTGTCTGGGCTGGCTTTCTGGGCCACCTTTTAATTACAGACTTGTCTCCCCTTTTCTAAGGCATTATCTACACCTGTCTCTCTGATTCTCCCCTCTGCGTTGTCCTTGCTGAGGTTTAGCCGTGCTCTCAGCATGGGAAAGCCGTGACTGTTTAATCTCTGCTCTAATCCTCCTCCCCTGATAACTGAGCCTCTGTGCTCTCTCATATATGTGGTGGATCGAAATCTTGGAGACACTTTCTGCAGTCTGGAGCAAAATTACCAAGTTTTCCTTTCCAGCCACATTTACAACTCTTGCCCAGCCTTTTAACCCACATCACATTCATCATTTGGCAGTTGCTGTTTTATTCTGTTTGCACAGCACCTAGCACAACAGTGCCCTGTCATTATTGTAATGAGAAATAGTTATAATAATTATTAGTGTGTTTAACCAATGTCTGCCTAATTTGTGAGCCATTAATTTTGAGTGTAATGCATTGTTCTTATTTCAGTGTGATACTGCACACGTGGAGTATTATTTGCTCCAAATTCATTAATGGCTTTAAGGAGTGATTTAGTTTGTTAATGTTATCTCATGATTTATTTAAAACATAAGTATATAGTTTAAAACAATAACTGTATTGTAAATATATTCCATTGTTGGAGCTTACTTGAAGGAATGCAGACCAGCTTTTTGATGTTAACATCCAAATTATGCAAACTGTAAACAATTTATAAGTGGATTTGTGCTTTTTCTCATAAAGACAGGCTCATCTTATTCTTAAAATTGGGGAACACTTTATATTTATTTCTTGCCTTTATATTTTTGGCTTTAGTTCTTTGAAAAGATAAAACAAGTTAGAATGCTTTCTAACAACTCCCAAATATTAACGTGCCCAGGGACAGGATAGGGATGATGTTTTGAAGGCAATAAATATTTCAGCTTCACATTTCAGTCTTTCTTCTTCGCTCCTTTGATCTGGCTTTGGTTTAGTTATCATTCCGCTTGAATGACTTCACACTGTCTCTCTTCCTCTCCACACCAAAAAGAAGAAGTGTTCTGCACAAATTCCATATGTTTGGGGCTGGCATGGCAGGAGAGCCCTGGTTGTTGCTCCTTGGCTGTGGGAATCCCAGCCCTGCACAGGGATGCTCCAGCCACAGCTGGGATGGAGTTCAGCCCAAAGCTGTTCCTGAGCTTTCACTGTGTGTTAAACCCAGAGCAGGAAAAACAAAACTGATTTTTGTGTATTTCACCGATTTGGCATTACTACTGAAGCATTTCTGTGTAGCTATTAACCCATTAACCCCTTCCTTTACAGATATGTGGTGTTTTAGGCCTGAACACATTATTTATGTAGTGGAATAGCTGCATGCTAGAGTAAGGTCAGGGGGGCTGTGGCAGGGAGTGGTTCTTACTGGTTGTGGCACTAAAAAGTGGTAGCATCAGTCTTGCATTTGGCTATAAATTTAATTAATTAATTAAACTGCTGCAATTTTGTGGGGTCCTGGCAGTACTGGAGCATCTCCATGTAAGGGACTCTCTGAGAACAGGAGCAGGATTGTGGGTCTGCTTAAATTTCCCTCTGTAAAGTCAAATATCTATGTCTGTACACTGGATGGGACCTCAGATCTGTAGACACTGAATATACTAAGGTGAAATTCCTGAATTTTGGTTTGCAGGGGAAATTTGGGTATGTTTTGATGCAGCTTGTGTTTTCAGCTACACAGTTTGCTGTGTATTATATAAGAAATTGTGCTCTCCTTTGGAAATGTGTTTATATGAGGTTTTTTTTAGGATTTTTTGAATCTAAATGAATTACATGAATGGTGATAACTGATTTTTTTTCAGCACATATTAGTGAGAGTCAATTTTTGTTTCTTGTGACATTAAATAAAAAGGAAGGCTGTGTAGAAACAGCAATATCCTTCTTCAGCTGCCTTCCAGCAAGTGAACAGTTTGCAGTTTGGTGGGGAGTAAAGCAGTTTTCCCTCAGAAGTAGCAATGTTTAGGATGGAGAGGAAGGAATGGGCAAAGACTCGTGTGAGCACAGCAAATCTGAGCACACAGGATTAGAGTATGTGTAGTGTGGGAATGGCAGCACAGCCTGCCTTTCCCAGCAGATCCCAGCAGCAGCAGTGGGGCTGCAGGCTCAGCCATGACTCTGCTTTTCCCATACCTCAGCCTTCTCTCAGTCATTTGATTTAGTTTTAAGTAGCCCTGTGATGGTTTGAGTTTTGGTGATTTAGTTTTAAGTAGCCCTGTGAGAAGCAGGGAGTTGGACTCAGTGCGGGTCCCTTCCAACTCAAGCTATTGTGGAATTCTGGGATTCCTGTTTGTCTCCAGGCGTAAACCCAGAGTCATAACAACCCGAGAGAGACTTAACAAGGGATGGAGCCTCTCCCTCTTGTGGAGTCCATCAGAATTTAAGTTTCAGAAACTTACTCAGTGGCAAAATACATCCTTATAGAAATTCCTTGCTCCGCTTCTGTTCTCCAGTACAGCTGGGATTCAATGGTCTGTGCTGCCAGCAGGTTCTGAAAACCTGGGGAAAAATTTGTAAATTAAAGCCTGGTATAATTTTATAAGAAATCACTTAGAGTTTCACAGCCTATTACTATTTTCCTCTGAAAATCTCTCTAAATGACACACAGGGACTTTGGGTGTGGATTTGCTGCTGGGATGTGAAAATTTCTCCCTGTGCAGCCTTGAGGGTACATGTGCTCAGTGTGTGCTGGCACTTCATGTCTGAAGGGTTTTCATTTCTTGACGAGGCTGAGACCCAGCCAGGCGCATCTCCTGCTCCCTGTGCTGTTGGTGAGCCCTTGCTGTTGTTCAGGGAATTTTGGGAGCCCTCCAGGAAGGTGTTGGTTCATCCAACATTTGTGGGACATCCCAAACCTAATTAACCTTTGCTGTTAACCCCTGAATTTCCCTGGGTTTCCTTAGTGCAGTGCTGTAAAGTCTCACTGCATTTAGTTGTTATCTCTTGGAAGACATTTTACAGAGCCAGACAAATATTTATGATTAAGCATGAAGAGGAAGCACATAAAATATTTGTATTTCTCATCAGTGCACTTCAGGGTGCTGATTTCTGAAATTGAAATTCTGGACTTCACAGTCAACATTCCCTGAGATGATTTGTGCTGTATAAGACTCCTCATTCCATTGCCATGTCCTTTTTACACTGAAACAAAAGGAATTTGCTGCTTTTTAAATTGGGGGCAAAGAGTAAATTCACCCTGTTTTTATATTCAGGGCGGCTCAGCTTTAGGGGATTTAAGTGATGTAATTGTATTGTACTGGGCCCCACAACTAGTCCAACTGAAAAAAATAATCTTCAAAGTGAATATTTTAGTGCTTCATGCAAGGCACATTGCTCAGTGTCTTGGGAAAAAAAAGTGAAGCTTTTCTTATATTTGTGATCCGAGGGCCATTGTTGTACAGGTTTTCTAAGCTTCTGTACAAATCTGAACTGCACAAAAAATAGAGAGTGCTGGCTCCCACATCCTTAAAAATGAAGGTTTTTTCCTGCTTATAATGAGATGTTGCATTTATTCATGGGATTAAGTGCTTAAAAGAAAGGAAGGTGCATAAAACCACATTCCTGGAAGTTTACATCATAATATTTCAAAATAAAAATGTCTTCCTGAGGAAGAAGATGCATAAATTTGGAGCCTGACTGTGAGCAGGAGGCCTGGTATTTTGTCCTTTCATGTTTAGATTTGTTGTGTTTCCATCTGACTGGACCAAAGCTGCTGTCCCAGTGTCTTGTGACACTTGGCAGTGTGGATGTGTTTGAATAAGCTTCGAGTTTTGGTTTTGCATCCAGTGTGGAGTGGAATTATTAGATGTGTTTTGCAGGGAGAGAGATTTGTTATCCAGGGCCCATTGCTGAATTATGGATCTTTGGGAGGAGAAGTGGACATTTTCCCCTTCCCCTGGTCTCTCCAAGGTAACAAATGTGGGCAGAGCTCTTTATATTCTTCTTTCTGAGGCAGATTTTGTTCTGGGAGAGGGGAGTGATGTGCTTAATGTAGTTTAGTGTCAAACAGCTGTAAAATTAAAAATATCTGTATTCAGCAGTTCCCTGGAATGTGGGATTTGGGGGATAACTGAGCCAAACAGCAGGGGCAGATGGAAAACTGATCCATCAGACAGTTCCTATCACTTTGAGCTCTGGAGGTGTCACTGGTGTGCCCATTCTGAGGAATGGGGAGGAGTTTTGTACTTGGAATTTGGATCTTTTGGCTCCTCTGCGGGAGGAATTTAAATCCTAAATGGTATTTTGCCATTTGAGTTTGGATGGGGAAAGAAATGTTGATTTTGGTAGTGGTGTTTTTTTGCTGAATATTTTTTATTGTCTCATAAATGAGTGGGGAATGTGATGGCTTAGATTAACACAGATGTGCTTCCCCCTGAAAGGAGTGTGGGAAATGGAATCAGTGAGGCTGTGGAAATAAAACATATCTGGAGAGGTGGTGGATGCTCTCTAGAAAATTTGAAGATAATTTGCATAGGTATTCTAAGAACACAAAACCAAAACCCCAAAACAATCATCACCAAAACTGTGGTACAGGATTTTGTTCCATTTTCCTCCAGTTTCTGCTGGGGAAGAAAGGTATTTTCCTTTTTCTGTAAGGAGAGGAGCAGTCTCCCTATTCCCAATTATTCCGTCAGCTGTGAGTGAGGCGCCAAAATAAAATCTTTTTTTTTTTAAATATACATCATGAAAAAAACCTCTAGAAGTAAACAGCAATGTACTGACTCAGGGCTTGTGGCATTTCTTTGATCTCTTTGCTAATGGAATTACCCTGCTCTCCTGCACTGCAAACAGCCTCTTTGTGAAGATGTAGGATTATGTTCTTTGTCCTATTGTCAAAGTCTGGTCTGCAAACCACAGAAGAGGATGTGAATACTGTAACTTTGGGCTTGGCAGCTTCCTGACCTTTCTGAAAGGCGCTCTCAGTGCTGCAGCAGCTCCTCCAGGGCTGGCAAGGTGACAGACGAGATGAATTAACTGGGCTTTTCCGTCTCTTACGTGTCAGATTCTTTGTTTTATATGGAAATAATTTCTGTCAAAATGGGAAATTTATCGTGAGGTACTTCCTCTGCCTGCAAAATGAAAATGTCAGCCCCAGGTCTGTTTGAATGTGTCTTCTGTTACAAGCCATGGGTGGAGCCAGCTTTGTCCCTGGATGCCACCATCGTGTTCTCCAGTGTCTGAACACAAAATCAGGCAGCTCTGCTGACCTGTGGGAGTTGGAACATGTCACAAAAAGTTAATAACAAAACCAGTAACTAGTTAATAAAAGTTAGTAATATTTGAGTACTCACATCTGAATTTATAAGTTACCTGATTTTTTCTCTGTGTTGTGTCAATATAGTGAATGTCTCTATCTTTTCATGTGTATCTCTTCATATATGTGAATGTACATAAAATATTACAGAAACATTACTATTGATGTACCATCCAGTCTGAAGAAATCCAGCCTGGTTTCTATAAATGTATCAGGTTTAATACGTCAAATAGTGTAGACTGTTGATATGAAATATCTTTGCACAGAGATTTAACATCTGTCATTACTGTAAAGGCTGAATAGACATCACAGCATTATGGCTTTCTAATAGATTAAGAAGGAACCACATATCATGCATTGCCCTGCTTTGCATTTTGATTTATGACAAGCAGGCAATAATCCTGTACCTTGTCTGAGCAAAGATGGCACTGGGATAATTTTCTTGGTTTTTTGTTTTTGTTTTTGTTTTTTAATCTGGAAAGGCAATCATGGTAAAAAGAGTTTTGTTTAAGTATTGGGGGTGTTAAATCTAATTTATTGAAATCTTATTTGTTAGTATTTATTCATTGTTACTATTATTAAATTTTATTAATTAGATGAGATTAATAAAAGGGGTTCTACAGTGGGTAGAGAGCCACTGAAGGGAAGAGAAGCTTTGAAGGTGGAGGTTTTGTTGTGAGCTGTGGACGCCGTGTTTGGGCGTGTGAAATTCAATCGGAGAAAGCGAAAATAACTCCGGCCTTCCATCGCCTTCTTCAAAGCCCTGCAAAGGGAAGTTGGGCAGAAGCTGGGACAGGAAATTGAAATCTGAATACTATTTTAAACTGATCGGGTTAAAGGCCTCTCTTTTACACCAGCACACTTGTTCTTTTATTTGATACTTGAACTCTGAAAATTTTCTGTGACTTTCTAGGGAGAAGGAGGAGCAGCTGAGGCGGGTGACGGAGGTACAGAGGCTGCAGGCCCAGCAGGCAGGCGCTGCCCTGGAGGAGTTTAAGCGGCAGGTGGAGCTGAACTCAGAGAAAGACTCTGCAGAAATGAAACAGCGGGTGAGGAGGTCACAATGCCAGCCTTTCTGAAACTCTGGCGCAGTGGGATAGCGGATTCTGATCTTATAATGCCAGAAACATGCTCCACTTGAGAGTGCGACATCAAAATCTTTCACAATGTAGTGTCTTTGCAGCGAGTCAGAAAGGGATGGTGGCGGGTGTTTCATCTTTCTGACAAAGCCAGAATTGTCATTGTTATAAAGATATCTGCAGTTATGATACTGATTAGGGATTTTTCAGGAGTGAGAGTATAAAGGGTTAGTTTATACACCCTATGGAACAACGCTTGTCATTTCCCACTTAAATGTGGCTCTTCCTACTCTTTTCCCAGCGACTCTGTCTTCCATTAATGAGCTCCTGTAATCAGTTTGAGCCCAAACAGGGACAGAGCCGTGGTGGCTGCTGGCAGTCATGTGCAGAGGATGGAAAAATCCACTTTTCTGTCCCTGAAAATCAGGGAGTTTAGTGGTTTAAATATCTTATGGAGCAAACAATAGTTAAACTATTCTCCTGGGAGTTTATAAAAGCAGCCCAAGGAGTGAAAGAAAGGAGAACAAGCAATAGGTGATCAAAAAGAAGGGGAGAGAAGGGATATTTCCTAACTCCTCATGTGGTTGAAATTTCCAGACAGAACTCAAGCTTGTAATTCTGGATTACAGGTTCCAGCCTCACCTGCCTTGACCAAACCTCACTGCTGACAGGAGGGTGCTGCAGGCTGGGACTGGAATGGGTGGCTGAGAGTGCTGCCTTAGGACTGAGGAAATTCCCTTTTTGTTGTTCTCAAAGTTTTTTGAAAATCTTCACTGCTGGTATTTTTAATACCCATGCAGACAGCGAATAATAGAATTTGGAAATTAAAAAAAAAAAGGCAAGAACAAACTTATAAAGGCAAGATGTGTTCAGCAAACCAGACCCATGAGGGCAATATGACAAATCCCACAATTTTAATCTGACATTTTCTGTACTGTGTGGCCCTCCTGCAATTTCTTCATGGTGACTTAAAATAATATCCTAGTTCTCATCTAAAAGGGATGTTGTCTAATTCTAGAAAAGCTAATAATAGTTTCATTCACTTAAAAAAACTTTCAGCAAAGAAAACCAATCAAAAACATAAGAAAGTGCAAAAGAATTTAGAAAACATAGTCAACCATAATTTTAAAGTGACAGTAAATTCCTTTCAGAATCTTGCTGCATTCTGGGAAATTTTG
>NW_005054498.1:1122365-1141563 GCF_000277835.1 Geospiza fortis | reverse complement strand
CAATACTAAATGATATTGTACAGTTGAGTGGTTCTATTCTACAGGAACCAAGGAAATCCAAGGAAATACATCAAAGGAACACTGCTGAAGCTCTCTCTTCATGGCTTTGGCCTTTCTCATTCCTCTGCATCCACATACTCTGAGATAAATCCCCCAGTCCATTGGAACATACTGGAAAATTCTGTGTTTTGTGCTGAGGTTGGATGTATTACTTACAAAACAACTGCAGTAGCCATAGCAACACTGTCCTTTTATCTGCATTAGGAATACTGGGCTTTAAACCCATTTTTGGTGTGAGATAAAGTTAATTATGGAGATGAGTAGGATGGGGTCATTTTCAGTTGTTGCAATCAATATTTGATTCTTTAGTTTGGCTCTGTGATAATATCATTTATTTTGCCATCTGCTTCCTATTTTGTCAAGCTTGTGATTATTAAGAGTCACCTGATGTCCACTGGTGGGTGGGTGGCACGTGTTTAACTGCAAGATCTGCATTTTTTCCAGTGCTAATTAAAATAATACATGGTCTATGTCATGGTACTGTAGATCTGGGGCTTCCTGGGTTGGGCAAACAGTGATCAAGAGCTTTTGTTGGAAATAGATGAACGTGACCTAGCGAATAAATCTGCAGAAGGCAGTAGATTTAAAGCATCTTTGCATATGTTTTCACTATTTCATGTTTTAGAACATTTTCATTCTCTCAAAAGAAAAAAAAAACTCACCCTCCTTTAGTGCAGTAACAAGATCTGTTATTTTTCTGGGTTTTATTAACCTGAGTAAAATATGGCCATGGATATGCAATTTGAGTAAGTTTGGAGCCGGAAGAAAATGATTGATAAAACATTGATTGCAGTCCCTTTTCCTAATGGCAGATGATAGCAGTGGGGTTCAGGAGCTGCTTCCTCACTGCTCTCTTTTTCCACTTTCTATGTGGCCAACTGCTCCTACTCCAGTCCCTTCCTTTCCTGCTGGAGTACTCTGCAATAAAATGCTTTTCCCACTCCGAGTGCTGCCTTTTCTCCTCCTTCCTGGCTGGGGAGTGATGTCCAGGCCAATTGGCACAGACATCTGTTGAACACTGAGCACTCCCTTAGGCCAAGCAGGATTTTGGCTTGTGGTTCAGAAATTCATGGGTTTCTTCTTTTTGTGGAGCAGATGGGCTTGTGGTCCTTCAAACCCCTCCACTTCTTTTCCCTTTTTAGGGACACAGTTTATTCGCTGCTTTTGTTGGGATCTAGATCTAAAAGTCATTGATGAGTGCGCACTGCAGCAGAGTTACATATATATATTTATATATATTCCCTTGGAAACATGCCTGATGTACAGCTAACAGTTGTGCTTTTGATACAAAAGCCTTTGTTAATTGAGTTGTGAAATTGCTTCCTTGATGCTGCGTGCTGGAATCTGTGGGACTCATTATTCATAGGCGATGACTATCTTCAGAGGACTTCACTTGCAGCCAAATAATTCTCTTTTAAGTTATTTAAAGTTATTTTCTGATTTAATGTAAACTTGCTTTAATTGTGCAGTTTATGCTCTGACTCGCACATGATTTCCCTTGAATTTCCACAGGCAGTGTATTTTTAAGTGAAATATATTTGAGTCTTAAATGCGTCTAGAGAAAATATTCACTTAATTTCAATGGGATATTCAGCGCTGTTGAGTGAAAAACTGAGCCAATCCTTTGTAATTAGGGAGTGGCATAACAGTGATCACTATGTCCTTGAGTAACTAATAATCCTGTAGAGACTGAATATTCATTTTCACCACATAGAAATGGTGTTGTTATCATTCCCAACGAGTGATATTCTCCTCTTTGATGGTTTACAAACAACTGTAGAAATGTCAGAACATTTCAAGCTATGCCTTTAAAAAAAAAAAATTAAATATTCCCTTTCTTTTCCCATGTAGATGGCAGAGGTTGAAGCAGATCTAAGCAGATCAAAATTGCTCCGGGAAAAGCAAGCCAGAGAATTCTCCTGGCAGTTGGATGAGATCAAGAAAGGATATGAACAACAGGTCAGTTGCTTTGCTCCTCCAGGTGGAGGGGAGAAAACACCCTTCCTGCAGCTGTAGGTCACCGTGTGTAGCTGTCCTTCCTATAAAAACACCATTTATAGATATGCAGAGTTTTGTGATGGGGATGGAGAGGGATGGAGTATTTTCTACACAGAAAATACTTTTTGTTTCCTCTTCACAACCCTTTGTACCTCTGCGTCTTTCAAATTGTTTCCCAGGCTTACAGGTGGCAACACCTATTTTCATAATCACCAGGTTCAATTATTTAATGCATTATCTGTTTCTCTTCTTGTCAAGAAACAGTGGTTTATTCTTTTTATCATTTTTGACACGGGGAGTGTTCGGATGAATGCTTGTTTTGGCCCACTGAACGTGATTTTCTTCTTTGTAATGTAATTTCAGGGTTGGGAAATACTCAGGAAACGTTTGGGTGGAGACAAGAAAGTTTTGTTCAGTACTGCTGTGAAATGTAAAGGGGGGGAAAGCAGAAGGAGAGAAATTACTGCACGACACAGACTTGGGAGCTGAGGAGCAGCGCCAGACACGGTGTGAGCTGGTTCTTGGTCATGAAATTAAAGTGGCCTTTGTTGGTAACACCTGCTGAAGGACTGAAAGGGGTTTTTAGTACTTTGTAGGAATGAGGTGGTTAATCCATGAAAGTTCTCTCTTATCACTGTTCATGTGTGGATCTAAGCTTGCATTTCCAGCAGGGAAATGTGGTTTCATTTCTGTTTATCTTCTGTGCCGTGAGAGGATGAAACGCTGCGGTTGGCTTTGGAGCCAGGCCTGCTCTGGTCCATGTGGAAGGGGCTTTTTCAGGGAATTTAGGAGCAAGATCACTTTGGTAGGTGTTGAGAGACCCCTGCTCTGGGCTGGGGAGGAACAATGGTGTGTTTTGTGTGTGGCTCTTGGAACAGAAGGCAGTTTGTTGGGTCAGATCAAAGCAACGTCACCACTTGTGCTGCCACCTGACAGAGGTGACATGTTGACCTCTGGAAGGGTGAGGGACATCTCACAGGTGTTCAGCTTAACTGGGAGATGTTATTTATGATGATTCCTGCATTTAGTGATTCAGAAATAGTCGGAGATACTGGGGATTTGTGCAGGAAAGGTGAGGAAGTTTGGTGTGTCAGGGACATGCTGAAAAGAGGGCGATGGGAATGTCAGGGTCAGTTGGACATCTGACTTAAATGAATTTTTTATTTTGTATTTTCACATCATTTTAGGGAGATGGTTGGCTCACATTTTTTCTTTACCATTTTCATAATTTGTAGTGCATCTTTAAAGTCCAAAGTCAGCATTTATTAAAAGATTTTGTTCCCATTCCCCCATCCCAGATTTTAATCTGTGGAGATAAATGCTAACCTGCAGTGTATCAGGAGTTACAACATTCCTCTTCTACCTACAAATGGTAAATTTTTTTTACTATCCATAGTAACATCCACCAAGCCATAGATAAAATTTTCTGCCGATATTCAGCTGACTTTGCACACTAAAGGCAAATGATAATGTCTCATATTGTCATGGTTTGGTTTTATGTGTCTTCTTATATTCAGACCTTCTGGAGACTGTGTCAGAAAAACCCACAAAGCAAGAAATTAATATGAGAGTTAAAAATTTTTTGGTGAATCTATTCTGTAACAATGGTGATGTTGTGGTAAACATCAGTGAAAGATTTTTTCACTGAGATGTTCACTGCTTCCCATTTATTTTATTTAGGATAGCTGCTTTTACTGTAAGAAAGAACAGCTAAGCTTTATGAGACATCACTGGAACCCGAGGGTTTCAGCCCTAAACTGCTAAACAATGAGAGCCTAAGAAGAATTTTCAGTGGAATCCTGTTTATGCCCTTTTTAAAAAATTTATTTCTCTTTGTCCTTCATCTGGAATGTTCTTTGAAAGTTGGTGAGCATGAAGAATACGTGCCCCTTCCTGCAGATTGCAGGGGGTTATCAGTGGGAGTGAGGTTCTTTTGGGAGGCACAAAGCCCCTCCAGCCCCACCACGGAGCAGGATGAGCTCAGTTCTTCCACTCTTAAAATTTCCTTTCAGTACTTCCAACTTCTGTTTCTCTGCACTGCTCTCTATTTATGCTTCAGAACTTCTAAACCATTTTTAAAGCAGATTTTTCCTTGCCTTGTTTTACTGCATATTTCTTTGGTTGTTACTTGGCAAGGAGCACTCTGATTTAAAGTGTTTAAATAAAGCAGTGAATTCAAAGTGGGGATACATTTTGACAAGGTTCCAGCAGACTTCCAGTTGGAAATAGACACCCAACCAAAAACCTGGATATTTTAGCTACCTGAGAAATGTCGTGATTGCTTCGAGATGTTCTGCCTCAAGTGTCTGAATCTAATTGTCAAATGAAATTTAGACATAAAAAGGGCCAGGAAATTGCCCCACAGATTTATTTTTTGTTGGCTTTCATGGTGAGTGGCAAGGGTAGCACTGATGGCAACCTGGACAATTCAGTTGCCCATAATTTTAATCAGATTGATAATAAAGAACCAAATTAACTGATGTGTTATCCAGTTCCCCAGTCTGAGAGACATTTTGGGAGTGTAGGCACTTGGAGCAGTGCTTTCACTTCTCTGCTTTATCTGAATGGTTGATGTCACAGGACTCTGCTTGAATACTGGTTTCAAAACAGTTATTGGTGTGAACATGGACTGTTCATTGTGGGGCTGAAAGATTGGTCTGCCTGCAGATTAGACATACCGATATATTGATATTTTTCTGATATTTATTACAACAACTAACCTTATACATTGATATTTATTTATCTTTTTTTTGCTTCGAAAATAATTTGGAAAAAAACCACAGCAGTTGATAATTTGTTAGCTTTTCAAATGCACTCAAATCCATTAATAAAGCAAAAAGGAACTTTTGGATCTTGCAGTATTTGATTTCAACTGTCACATGTCCCTCCTGGTTCCAGCTCCATCTGATTCGGTGCCACTTGCTTTTGAAGTATCCACTGAGAACACTCTCTCAGAGAGCGAAACTGGTGGCTTTTTTTTTTTTTCTTCTTTAAATATACTTTAGCTCAACTTTGTTCTACTTGCAGCTGTTAGATTTGAAAGTATATTTTGAAGAAAAAAAAAAAAATAACTCCAGCAGCACCAGAGTTCCTATCTGCTGGGAGCAGCTGCTTTCGGCACTTCAAAGCCAGTGGACAGCACAGTGAAGGCCTCAGCCTTTCCTGCCTTTGAAATGGTTGCAGTATCTGTAGTTGGGCTTTATGGCACTGTCAGCACAGGAAGAAAGGTTGTTTGGTTTTTTGCACCCCCTCCCTTTTCTCTTTTTTTCCATTTTTCCCCCTACTTTCTAATTACATCCTCAATTCAGCTCAAAATACCTGGGAAGTGTTTCTGACGAGTTCATCTTCTATGAGCCCAAATGTTTGAAAGATCATGTGCCCAGACTTTTCAGTAATGGATTTTAGTCAAATCTGACAGAAAAGTTAAGGAATTTGCTGGGTTTTTCTCCCATATCCTTGTCAGTTGAGCACTTTCTGAGAGCTTATCTCTTGTGGGGAGTGGTGGTTCCATGGCAGAGATGGGACAGGGCTTCATGCAGGGACATTCCCCAGCACACTCAAGTACATGCACACCTTTGTTTCAAGCAGATTTTCATAAATTGTTGAGAATGGAACACTTCCAGTGAACTCAATGTGATCCTAATGCTTAAATGACATCAGTTTGTCCTTTAAAAAAACCCCAAACCATTAATAATCACTGTGATCACTGTTGCACCCATTTTTTGCTGTGAACAGTTGCTGAAGTGACTGAGTAAATGTGAAATAAATGAGATGCAAGATTAGTAAGAGAGCCAAAGCCTAGGAAATTTCATTTTCCATCAGGGAGAGAACACACAATAAACCAGTTGAGCTATTGTGATAGCAGGATGGGGTTACCTGATGAGTTATGGCCATACTCTCTGAGATTAAATGCCAGCCTAAATATATAAACAATCCTTTTGGTTTGATTCATCTTTAACTGTGTTTATTCCCTTCAAAAATAATTATTCATGCTTCCATTGGAAAGTGGAAAGTTGTTACATGATAGCTGAAGAATCTCCCTATATCTCAGGAAATCCTTTCTTGTGACATTTATTGTTGAGTTCTGACTTCTGTAAAAGTTATGAAGAAATTAGAGTTGTCATCTTGTCCTATGAATCCAAATAGGGAAGAAAGAGACACCTTCAGAAATATGTTCCTGGGTATTTAATGAAATCACTCTGAAATCATGCTAAAGACAAGTCAATAGACAATGCCTTTAAGTTGGCAGCAAGACAAAGGTGTGGTTAAGTTTAAATATGCCTTTTATAATGAAGAAAGTGAAGTAAAGAAGTGCAAAATAGCTGGTTAAAAGTGAAAAAAACATGTCTGTAGTGTTACCTGCCAGCAGCAAGGACAACATCTGAGGTGCTGCTGGGACACTGTTCTTGTTTTAGCAGTGTGCAGAGCAGACAAGTGGAGCAGAGGAAAGTGTTATTGAGAGGAGAAGAAGAATATTCCGTAGATATTTTTGTCTTTTATAACTTTCTAGTGAGGTTAATTTAAAGAAAAGAGTGAGGTTCTCTCAGGCAAAACATTCACTTAGTAATTAACACTAATAGAGATAACAAGCTCCACCTCCAGCTTGCTTTGTCCCCATACCCTTCCTCTGTTAAGAGTTCCTGCCACTGCACATCCATCCTGGCTTTCCTTCTGGCTTCATTCTTCATTTTCTGGTTTTTTTGCTTCTCTTTTACCAATCTGTTACCTACTCAAGTGAAGGAAACACTTGCAAAGCCCGGTTTGAAAGCTGCTATTCTTCGGACAGACCGATGTCCCAAGCATTTCTTAGCTGTACACTAACCTGGCCATATATTTTCAGAGATCCACAATCCATTTTTAGTATGCTGGTTTAGTTGTGAGAAGAGAGTCTTTGTGAAAAGCTTTGTTCCTCTTCTCTTTGTCTGTACTCCAAGATAATTGAAATACAGTCTGTTCTTGCAAGGAGGCCAAATGAGCACGTTAGTAGAAGCTCTAAATTTTTCATGTCATCGGCAACAAGCTGCATAAATTTCATTTAATAAATTAATCTAGGATGCATAAACGTTTCCTTTGAACCATCCTAAGACACAGATGAATACCATTTGTGCAGAATATCTGAGGAATAGTTTCTTCAATCAACATCAACTTTTTGCTTTATAGCTAAAACTCACAAATGGGAAAAGGAGACGAATTTAACCTCCAAGTGAAGAGTGGGTGGAAATCTTCTCATGGTGCCATTGCTGTTTACAGAATTGTTAACCAGACAGATGGGTATTTGCACGGTCTCCTTCAGGCATCTGAGTCGTGTGTGATGCAGAGTTGAAAGCCTGAGCTCCCTGTGTAGTCAAAGAATCCACTTTGAGGGGAGGAGGGAGAGGGAGGCGATTCCAGAAACACAAACGGGTGCCTGCGGTAAACAGCCAGGCTGGGAAGGCAGCTCTGTGTTCAAAGAAGGTCCTTGGATAAACTGAATCCCTAAACAAAGACTGCGTACAGCAAATTCTGCTGCAGACAGGCATTTGCAGTGGCTCAAGGTCTGTTAGTTGGAAAGGAATATTTCTCTTTGCAGCCTGCGATGGGTTTGGTGGTGTGGGTGGGCTGGGGAGGGGAGGAACCTGCTGATGTTCATCATGGCACCAAGTTGGATTTAATCATGGGATGCAACTCCATGCACAGTATATTGTTACAAGAAGGCTGGAGAGGGATTTTTCACAAGGGCATGTAGTGATGGGACAAGGAGTAATGGCCCTGAGCTGAAGGAAGGCAGGTTTACATTAGATATTAAGAAGAAATTCTCCATCATGAGGGTGGTAAGGACCTAGCATAGGTTGCCCAGAGAACCTGTGGACTCCTCATCCCTGGAAGTGCCCAAGGCCAGGTTGGACAGGGCTTGGAGCAAGCTGGGACAGTGGAAGGTGTCCCTGCCTCTGGCAGGGGCTTGGAATTGGGTGAGCTTTAAAGGTCCCTCCCAACCCAAACAATTCTGTGGTTCTGTGATTTAAAAACAAATTTCCTCATGCCAGAAGATTGGGAAGATGGAATGATTGAGATGGGGTTTGTGCTGCTCATACTTTAAAAATATTAAAAATCTAAAAAGCCTTTATGAGTAAAAATGTACAGATCAGGAATATAATTTTATATAGTGAGAGTGAGACCATTCAGGTGCATTATTTTAGGGGAGGATAAATCAAACTGCAGTTTGGCTAAAGACCAGCTTGTTTCTTTTAGAGAATTTCTTGCAATTCTTGGTTTGCAGTTGAAAAAGAATTATTAATGGTTGGTGAAAAGGTGTAAGTATTACAGAAAACACAGTCATACCAATTAAATTATTGCAGCCTGCAATGAAATAGAAAGTCATGTACGTTACCCCACGTGTGGTAATGTGTGCTTCTGCACAGATGTGTTTTTCACTGTCCCATTTGCCCTTGGCTCATTGTACCCCTTATATCTTGGGAGACCTTAATGTTTCAACTTACAGAAAAATCTCCCCACAAAAATTGTAAATTAAAATCCATTTAATTTACCTGCTGCAAGGGTGCTGTGTTCTGGTTTTCTCCCTTAACTTGCAGTGAAGATGCTCCCTTTTGCCCAAAGTTATGCTGAACCAGACCCCAACACGATTAGCACTTACTCCTCCAGCCTGCTAGATCAGATTACTTTCAGCAGCAGCATTTGCAGGGATGGGTAATCCCCATATCCTCATGGAACATGCAGGTTTATTGATAGGCTTAGGAGACAGAAAATGCTCCATTTTGCTGGAGTTGTTCTTTGGGGACAGATCATGTGCTGTGCCCTGCCTGGGTAGAGGCTGGGGCTGGTTTTCCGCAGGATAATCATGCAAACACCTGATTTTCAAACACTTAAATGATTTTAGGATGGAAATGCTGAAAGCAGACGTGCTGTAGGTGTGCTGCAGAGTGAATTTACCTCAGTGATGTGTGCAATTTATTGGTGGCTTCTCCAGCCCTCAGTTCAGTCATGCCAAAACAGTGCTTATAAAATCATCCTGCCTTGCAAAACCATATTTTATATAGGTGTTACTTAAAATATTTCTGGAATTGCGGACATAAATTTACATGAATTTTCATACTTTGGTGTCAAATATTTATTGTAGCAGTTACATTTTTCAAAGAGGTAGTGAGCTAACTAATTTCCTTTCCCTCCTTTGGGGACTCTAAAAAGAATTTCAAAGGCGTGCTTGTTCTTGAGAACAAGTTGAAATTGTTCTAAAATTGAAAAGACTAAACTTAGCATGTGATGTAAAAGCGAAAACTGGGTAGTAGAAGGCCTTGTCTAAATTAGAGACTTTCAAAAGGTATTTGCTGGTGTTGATTAAATTACAAATCTTTGGCTTCTGAAAACATCTCCTGCCATCAGTGGGCTGTTTATTGTCGATCTTTGTTCTTCAGGCGTGCTAACAGCAGCAGGATTTCACCTTGGCTCTGTATTAGACTGTCTCTTGTTTTAGCAAATTGTCCTAAAGCACCTCCCCTTGTGAGTGCAATTCCATCTGCCTGTGTTCATCAGCTGAGTTGTCACTGGCCTGGGCACAAAGCACGCTGCCAGGTTTGTTTGGCATCTTTTTGTGTGAGTGAACGACAAGAGACTGTCACAATTCTTGCACAATTCTTCTTTTTTAGCTCTTTGTTAAGAATTTAATTTTCTTCTTAACATCCTTTTCTCTGCAAATGTAAGGAAATTTAAATTTCAGTTAAAATCTAAATTTAGAAGAAATAGTGTAATTAAAAGCTAAATTTAAAGTAAATAGTGTAATTCTGGTGACAGTTTAGTAAATCACCTGTTGGCCTTGAATGTTGTTCTATCACACTGTGTGGAAACAAAAAAATGAAGAATTCAGCTAAGAAGAGATCATAATTTTCAAATATTTGTGTTACTTGATAACAGGAGTGGTAAGGAAGGCTCTCTCAGGTCAGACAGACGTTCCTGCTTGGTTTTGTGTCCAGGCCATGGCTGGAGACAGGAACAGATGCACCGGGAAGGCAGTGAGAGATTTTCATCTTTGAGAGAACAAGATGAGGAAACATCCAAGGCACAATGAATGCCCTGTGATTATGGTAATAGGGCACACACGATTATTTAATGAATGTTTCCTTTCAGCCTCGCCCCTAATGCCCATTGTGAGGGTCGTGTTGCTTGTCTGGCTGAAATGTATAGCACCTACCAGTGCCTGTCCCTGGACACTGAAGTGCTGGAGTGGAGCAGACACTTGAATGTGATCTGATGAAGTGCTCAGCATCAAGGGCTAGATGCAGCAAGATCTCAACATGACAGAATTTTTGAAGGAGATGGTTTTGTTATATCATTCATAAAGGCTCTCTCTACCTCAAAGAGGAGACAGAATCTGTCTGGTTTGTGAAGAATTAATACAATTTTCATGCAGTTTCCTGTGATGAAGTCCTGTTGTTGCTGAAAAGCAGCATGGATTTTCTCTTTCCGTTTTTTGGTATATGTTAATTTTTTTTTCTTTAAAAAACAACCCAATAAAAATACAAGAATGAGGGAGGGAGGAGTGGAAGAGAAGCCATAGTGTTTGGGAGCAGTTCTGAGGGGAGCAGGAGCTTCAGGGAGTGCTCATCAGGGCAAGGAATGGCTGCTCAGTCACTTTGTGTTCTTTATTTTGTTGGTTGGGAATGTGGAATACCTGCTAATATTCATTAGGGAAGATGGCTGTGGAGGCCTTTGAGGGATGAAAATGCTCTGGTCCTCATCCTTTCTCTCCTCTCCTGTTTTTCCACCTCTGCTCCTGCCAGAAACATCTTAAAGTACCAAACCAAAACCATCATGGGGAATGCGTAGCTTTAAATGAGGAAGGTTTTAACATTTTTCTTCAACAAATTTTCCTCTTGTAAAGCACCTCCCCTCATGGTACCACCATTTCTCTTCCCGTGGACGAGGGGGGACACCCCTCCTACTGAAGGACCTTTTGCTCATTCCACTTATTAAATTAAAATCTTTGTGTCTATAAATGCTGAAAGTGAAGAGATTACTCAACAAAACAATTTCCTTTGGTTGGTGTGGTAAACGTGTACAGAGTTGGAGAAGCGGGATGTGTTCCCTGCTCCCTCTGGGTCACATTCTCTGCCTGCTGCCCTGTCTTTGGCAAAAAATTGACATCTCCAATAACTGAAGCTTTCCACAGCAAACTGCCTTAACCCAGACCTACATGGAGCAACGAGCTGAAAACCCAATAATTAAGACAGCAAAATGTTTGAAGGGAAAGGCCTCTCCTGTTGACACGATTTCTTTTTAATCAGGTCTTATTTATGAAGGAACGCTAAACATTTTTTCTCCTAAATCAGGCAAAGGCTCTACAGTTATTTTAGGGAGAAACGTCTTTTTCTCTTAGGCACAGGATGGACACTGCGAGCATCCAAGAGAAGCCAGGTTTGTATGGAAACCTTGGGCAAAAACCTGGAGTAAAGAAGTTGGTGTGAGGATGCCAGGCCCAGCCTGGAAAATGTGAGGGGTTAACCCCTGCAGGGACTTCAGGCATCTCCTAATGAGCTCTTTAGTGTTATTAAATAATGTAGATATGTTAAACCGTTCAGTGTTGCATCTGCTCTTCTCCTTGCTCCGTTTGTGGAAGGATGCTCCCAACCACAGCATGGACGGCACGTTTCCCTTTTAAACTTGCAACACGCTGATCTGCAGTTTGAGAAAACGCCCTTTTTTAAAAAATTTATTTTAACTTAGCTTCAAATTTTCCCCGCGGAAGCCGAACAACCAGCTGATATCATTCCAGAATTGAATGCTACAGCTTTAAGATAAGGTGCCGGGCGCTCTCGGCGCTCACACAGCGGCTCCTCCCGTCCGCTCTTTTTTCCTTTCTCATGCTGAAAATACCCCACCATGTTCACGATAAGAGATTTCTCTTTTTTTTTCTTTTTTTTTTTTTTTTTTTGTTATTTTTTCTTCCTTCCCCCCCTTCCTCCTTCTCCGAAATCCACCAAAACTGAAGAAAAATCCAAGTGACTGTTCTTAGCAGCTGTGTGGCCCGGAGTTCAGTGGGGAAGCGGCTTCCTGCCGTCCCTATTCATCACCTGCTTCAAAGGCGGCCTGGCTGCTCCAGTGTGCAGGCCAGGTAGGGTGCCTTTGTGCGCAGGCGGGAGGATTAATATCAAAGCTGCAGCAACCAGGCCCTTGGTCTCAGGCTGCCATTCAGGCAAGCGGGGAGAGGCTAAGAGTGGCCAAGGTCACAGCATCCAGTGTGGTGCGGACTGGGAACGGCTCCTGAGAATAGAGGGCTTCTTATGAAATCATGGTGCAAGCTTGCGGCACAGCAGGTGCCCTTCTGGAACACATACATCTGTTTATGTTGGGATAGCGTAGCTGACAACGGGATAATAGAGCTTTGTTTTTTTTATAATTTTCTTGCTCTTTTTTTTTTTTTTTTTTATTTAAGGGGAAAAAAAAAGAGACAACTCTATGCGCCAGCGTTGAGGAATATCGCAGGAAGAACGTTCGCTTTGGAAATCATAAAGAATTCTTGCAAAGCTTTAATTGCTGGGGTGGGGGGTTGTGTGTGTGTATACTTAAGCGAAGGGGCGAGCAGGCTGCCTATTAACCATTTAGGATCCTCAGTCCTGCTGAGTGAGGAGCAGCAGCGGGATACGGGGGCACCCGCCACACAATGCGACAATGCCTCCCCCTTTTCTTTTTTCCTTTTTTTTAAATTATTTTTTCGTACGCTTCCGACATTTGTACCAACAAATTGGGTAAGGATGCGCTGGATTTGCTCGGTTGTCTCCATTGTTGGGATTGTCTGGAGGAATTCTGTCACGCTAACGGTGGCTTTTTAAGAGGTGAGGTAATAGTGACGTAAAAATAAAATTGCCAACTTGATGAAATTAAGGGGGAAATTAAGCTGTAGACGAGTTGTCATGACGACAAGGATGTTCTATTGATGAACTGTACTCCTCCCTGTCCAATCAGATAGTGGAGCTGAAGCTGGAGCATGAACAGGAGAAGACGCACCTATTCCAGCAGCACAACACAGCGCACGACTGCCTGGTCCGAGACCATCAACGGGAGATGGAGAAACTGGAGAAGCAGCTTCGCGCTGCCATGGCAGAGCACGAGAGCCAAAGTCAGGACAGCAGGAAGCGAGATGGCCAGGTAACGATCAATAACGCTTGAAAGGCGCCCACTTATTAGAAATTGCTGATAATGAGTGTTTCCTGTTTGCCAGCATTGTTGGTGGTGCTCGCTGGGGGAGCATTTGCGAAACTGGCACATAAACGTGATTTCGATTTTCTTTTTTTTTCTTTTTTTCTTTTTCCGCTTTCCCCCCTCCCTTCCTACTGCTGAATAGGGCTTTAACTGCAAAAACCACAGGTAGCCAGATTAAAAATCCCATGGTGCGCTATAACTCGGCCTATTTATAATCTTGTCTCATTTTCTTTCATGATGGATTTGTTTAAGAAAAAAAGGTATCTGTTCTTTTTCCCCCCCAGCCCTCACACTCACCCCTCCTTTTCTTCTTCCTGGGCAAATCCATGTGAATTATATCTGCTTCGTTCGTGTGCTTTTTTTTGTTTTAAATCTCTGCAGGTAACTCACAAATGGCTTTATTTCCTTTTGTTCATGTCTTTTTTGTTTCAGTTTTTGTATTCTAGATTTGCATTGTGCGCTTGGTTCCGTGTGTCGGATGTTTGATAAGATGATGTGGGTTTGGGGTCGCTTACCATCACGTTTATTTTCCTACACACACGTACCCCTCCCATCCTCCATCTCTGTGGTCACTGTTGGAAGCCATTTGGCAGAATAACCCCCAGCTGAGGTAGCATTTGACTCTTCAAACTTCTGGATGAAATGCACACTGTCAGCATGGAAAATGATCTTTATGAGTTTTCACTTCAAAATCCATCTTACTGCCTTTTTTTCAATGTATTTTGTAAGGGCGGCGTGGTATATTTTCCTAAGAGCCTTTATTAAAAAGGCCTGCAATGGCAATATTCTAAAAACTAAGGTGATTTTCTACTTTAAAGAGTTTACAGAAAATAATCTTTCCTAATCAGCGTTAGAATTGCTTATCACGCATGGATTATTTTATACCCAAACTGGACATTTTGGTAATGCATCTTTAGTGGCACGTTTTCCGCGCACCACCACCTTCCCTAGGAGGTGTTAGGCTCAGACTAAGAGGCATTTTCACTCTACTTTCCTGTAGACTGGTAGGCTGTGGCTTTTACTAACACCTCCAATGGAGCTAAATGAAACTGAATTATAAATTTACTTTTAAAATCCATTGATTTTTTTACTTTGGACGGCTCAGACTATCGAAATCTGGCTTAAGGAAGTCCATTAGGAAGCAAACGGCTTCTTGGGGGAGGTTGAGAGGTGTATTGCGCAGCCAGGACTTATTTCTCCATTTCCACCATTGTGGTTTTCCAATGAAAACGGGATATACTTTGTGAGAACACTTGAGCGGGGGATACTCAGGTGGCCTCTGGAAAAAAAATTAAACCTCGCCTTTTATTTTCCGCTGCATTGTAAGAACGAACAAAGCCTTAAATGGTTCAAGGGATTGGTTTTTATCTTTGCGTTTTTTCTTTTTGGCCCAAGATAGATTCATCTCAGCTCTGGATCTGTATGCGAGTGTCTTTTCAGAATGGTAACCTCCTCTCACCTGCATTTCTGCTGTTTTTATTTTTTTTGCGGACAAAGGCAGAGCTGTAACTCCCACGTTAACAGAAGGCAGTTTTGGAATGAACAAAAATATAGAATTATTCTGTCTACACACCAGTGCTCATCCCAGTTCCTGTGTTGCTCTGTAACACTGGATACAAAAGGAAAGGGACTCTCTTCAGCAAATCCTGAGAACTGGGAGGTGTCTCTTAAGTCCAGCTCTGGTTTGTGCTCTTGGGGGTCGTTTCTGGCAGAGGTTGGAGCCCAAAGTTTGGTTGTGCTTTCTGTTTGCAGGGGGATCAACGATGCTACTACAGGTGCTCTGTGGAAAGCTGGGAATTTTCATAGCTATTGGGGGAATCTGAACAGTGTGAAAAGCAGAGTTTGGCCTTGTTACAGAGCTTTTCTTTGTAGTTTGAATATCCCTGTACAGTTATTTGAACATTGCTGCCATGAGAATGACATGTAAATCAGGGAAGAAAGGGCAGTTGCTTTGACAAGAAGAGCTGTTGTTTGTTTAAATTCTAGTGAGACTCTCCCAGCTTTCAAGGACGCAGATTTTTCCATTTGGGAAAATAAATTACTCTTCGTTCCTTCCTCTGGTCTTTGTATTCAGATCCACCTCTGTCTTTGCACTGAGCTCAACAGACAATACTGGTGTTACTTATGGAATTATAGCCCAGATTTTTAATAATTTTTTTTTTAATCTTCGCATGTTTACTAAAAATGCGTGTTTTGGACATCTAATGTGACTAACGGCCAAAGTCCTTTATGAAACATTTGTCAGGCTCTAAACAAAGGTAACCCACTCATTTAATGGGTGTTTAACAACACTGCATTTTAAAAACCTGTTAAATTGGAACCATCTTGACAGCAGTAATTTTTAAGAGTGCTTTGTGTTGCAGCGAAGGTGAGATGAAATAGGAGCGGAGGCCATTTTGCTTGGCGAAATGAAAAGTGGATTTGCTGGGTTATTCAAAAAATTTAAATAATAATTAGTGTTAATCACATATGAGTAGCTTGGTTTGAAGGACCTATCTGCTCAGTGTTGGGTGCATGATGTGAAAGCACTGTTATTAAAGGTATTCACTGGAAGTCTTTCTTAAATCCTTTTCCATATGAAAGTGTAGCGAATACGTATTTCTTAATATATGTGGTTAAAATACGTATTTCTCACTATATTCCTGAAGACAGCTATGACTGAGTACTGCAGATCAATTTCTTTTACTAATACTGTAAAGATTAATTTAGTTTTTTTATTGCATATCCAAGGTCTCTACTTTCACGTAGGTGTGAAAAACACTATACAAAACAGTTAGATTTTATTCAAATATAAATAAATTTATTAAGGCTTTAATCTCAACTAGAATATAAAAATTAAGATTTGAGTGCCTTGCCAGATATTAATTAAATATAAACCAGTATTATTTCTTTGTGAAGTGTAAGTCTAATATATTTTCAAGAAAGGAATTTGATTGAAGTGTATCACCTTTTGTGTTGATGATAAATTTCTGGGTAACAATTGCATTCCGCCTGGATTTCTCCATTTTCAGGAGTCTTGCTCTGATTTTTTCACCTGAGGTTGTAATGCCTGGGGAGGAGTAAATTGACTTGTAGGTCAATAAAAGTCAAAGCAGTACAAAGGCTGTTATGCCATGCTGTGTTCTTGTAGGCTTTTAAATCCTGTACGTTTTCTATGTACTGCCATAATGTTGTTATTCTTTAAACAGTAGCTAATCACACAGGATTATGTTTTTTTAAATGGGAAGTTTTGAATCACTACTTCTATTTAATTTAGGTATCTGGATTTTCTTTAAGAGCATTGTTAAGTTTGCTCATGCATTCCTCACCTCCCTAAGTAATTTTAGTTTATCCATCAGTTCACAAAACAGGGAGCTCCTTGCATGATGGACACCTTCCTTTGTTTTAATAAAAGCAGTCTTGCTATGGAATCAGTGATTTTCTGAAGCAAGACTTCGGGTCACAGAGAATATATCCAGTTTGCTTGGTGAAATGAAATAGCAAGGTTAGGAAATTTTAATAACTGAAGCGGAGGGGCCGAGTGTCTGCGGTGCCAATCGTGCCCTCATATTTCCCCTTTGTCCTTTGAATGTCCTTCTCTCCCCAGCATCTGCCACGTGCCCTCAACCAGCTCAAAGATTTCCGTGCTCCAGCTGCTGTACAGAGTTAGATCATTTTCCTGCTCCTTCTTCCACCGTTGACCTTTGGGCAAGAAGAAGAAATAAAATGTACCCCTGTAACATCAAATACAGCGCTTGGCACTAAAGGAGAGGAAAGAAAGTTTCCATGAGGAAGCTGAATCCTCTTTCCAGGTTCTGTTCTGAGATAATTGGCCAGGCCACTGTGTTCATCCAGTCGTAATTGGGTCAAGAGCAGCTGGAGCGCTCGGGCACGTTCTGCCCGCGTGTGTCACTGATGTCATGGCGTTTAATTTTAACAGGCAATGGCTGTGCTCTCAAAAATGAGATCTAAGAGATCACTGCTCTTTTGGGATGTCTTGGGGCTCTCAACAAACCCTTATTGGTTGGGAAAGGAAAAACCTTGAGCAGTTCTGAAGCTGTGTGGACGCAAGCATCGAGAGCGGAGCTTGTTACAAAATACCCTGACAAACAGGCTGGAGGTGGTAAGAAGAGTTAATAAGGTGTTATCCCATGGCTGAAGGATCTGTTTCCTTTTTCCTCGCTTGCTTTGTGAACTTTCCAGAATCCCCTTGGCCTTTACCATCCAGGTTTGCTTTCCCTTCTCAGAAATCAGCGGCTCCTCTCCTGGTGTCCCATGTACAGCACATGCCATTCTTTTCTGGCCTCTCTTTGGAAATTTCTTTCTTTGCACTTGGGATCAACAATCTTTCTGCAGCTATTGCTTTGTCTGAATTAATTTGAGCCTATGGAGTTAAAATGAAAAACCAGTAGCAATCACTATTTTCATTCCAGCAATGAGAGTTATTTCATTCCAGCAGGTTCTTGGTATATGTTTGTGGTTCTGTGTAGATAATTAGTGTATCAACCGAGTGGAGGAAATAGAGAACATTTATCTTGGCTCCATAAATGTATGAAGGGTGGCTGTGCTGCTGTGTGTCTGCTGCAGAGCTCTGTCAGCTATTGACAAGAGAAAATACAGAAAAAAACCCAGTAGAGACATTACCTACTTGTTTGGTGATAGCTGAATACCCAACTCATGCCCAGTTTCTGCCTGTATGCAAATACTGCTGCAACAGTAACTTTGCAGTACTGTACTATATTTATAAGAAGGATTTGGGGAGCATTTTTTTCAGAATAGGAGACTCTCTTCAACTTTGATCTGAAAGAATCTATTGTTACCTACAGGTAAATCACTGATCAACTCTTCTGCTTCATGTAATTGTTTGAATATCTCCAGATACCAGTTCCCACATGGTTATTCTCCCAGTGTCAGTGGAAGCAATTTGCTTGAGGGGATCTGGAAGGTACAGATAGAGGTAGCCTGGGAAACATTCAGATGCTGACAGTGCTACTGAAGTCACTTCTGTTTACAGTTTGGAGTAAATAAATTATATTACTCTTTTTTTTTTCTTTTACTTCCTTTCCTTTTCTTAGCAGAAGATGTCTTTGGCATGAGAAGAAATGCCCTGCTTGCAATGCAGGCTTTCTCTGCAGCCAATCTGAATCTTGCAGTTGCAATCTAAATATTTGTTTGTTGTATTTTACTTGGAGAGGGGCTCTTGGGCTGCCAGTCAGACTCCTGTAGACAGACAGCCGTTCCCTTTTAGCCTTTCCCAAACAAAAGCTTTTGGCTGTATTGCAGCATGTTTAATTTACCACCAGTCAGCCCAAGATAATGAACATGACTGTTGATGTAAAGTATTTAAAGTACCAAATATTTGTTGCAGCACTTGTGTGGTTTTCCTTGGTTGTTGTTCACAGTCTGCTGACTCAGGGCTGCCGTGGATCCCATTGATGGGGAAAATCTGCTGAAATCAGGGATCTGGTGCTGTGTCCCAGGGAGATGTTCACACTGGGCTTTCACTCACAGCATTGCTGTGAAATGGTCAAATGCAGCAGTTCCCTGTGGAAATACTCAAATATTGTGAACCCACAGAGCTGGTTTTCACTTGAGTGAATGCAGGGGAGCTGTGGGAAGGGTTTGGGCTGCAGCATTGCCATAATCTTTGAGATAAGAGTTAGAAATGAGCCTTTGCTCTGAACTGCAGCAGACAGTGCAGGCTCAGTGTTCTCTCCATCAGGGTCTGGGTCTCCTGGGCACATCCCTGTCCCTGCTCAGGTGATCCCACCCTGGCATGTTTGTGTTCCTGTGTCCCACTCTGGCTGAGCTGCTGGGCTGGGACTCCTTTCAGACACCTGTTGGTCCAGCTGTGAACATCTGCCCCTTCATGCCCCCTTCAGAGTGTCCTTGTGCCATAGTGGGTGATCATCTCTGATGTCTCCAGTGTTTTTCCTTGACTCTCACTCTCCTCATTAGAACTGAAGTTGGA
>NW_005054498.1:1107892-1122341 GCF_000277835.1 Geospiza fortis | reverse complement strand
GTGAGCCCAGCACTTGAAATACTTAAAAGACATTTTTGGAAGGCATACATAATAGTGCACAAATTGTCATCTGCTGATTAAAAATGTTAAGTTAACTTAGGAGACAACAGACATTTTGTGCTGTCTACAGTGTATGTAAAAGAGAAAGCAGTTGCCATAGAAACTGGCTCATCACATAATATGAACTCTGAATCTGAGATGGAGTTCTTTTCAGCAAAATGGACTTTCTGTTTCTACAATATGAAATTGAATATATCTGGTAATTATTATAACATTGCAACCAGTGTTTTTATATTCTTTTTTGTTTCATTTTAAATATTGGCAGCTGAAGGTGGAGTGTATAATTTCACTTGTCTAGGGGCAGGGTGTAGATTGTATGGCAATAATTTTATTTTATACCAGCACTCCTGGATTAGGAAAAAGTGGTTATTGCCTGCATAGATGTTAATAAACATAGATTAATTTCTCTGAATAGAAGTGAGATCAGTTTTAGTCATCAGTGAGATGTAAAGGATCTTTATGCCAGGTTTTAACACATCCACTAGGTGTGGCTTTGCAGGCAGGGTTTGTGTGTGATGGCTGCAAGGAATGATTAACACTAATAGACAATAAGCTGTGCGTGGTGTGAAATAATTTCTCACATTAAAGTTACAATAAGGAATCCTGAAGTCAGAAATGATCAAGTACAAACAGGTGCATGTACAAACAGGTAGTAACTGCAGCATTTGAGGTGGTGTAATGTAATTTCTAAGCAGAGAGGCAAAAATGCTGTGTTAGTCTGCAGAAACAATTGATTTACAATACAGTCTCTTGATTTTGATTTGATTGGTCTCTTGGTCTCTTGATTTGATTGAAGGAGCTTGTGCTTTCTACATGAAGATCAGTGTATAGCAAAGCCAGGCTCTGAATTTGTATATTGATAATACTTCCAATTCTGTCCAAGTCTTCAAAGTGTAGTTTCTGTGATATTGGATTGTTCCAATATCACAGAAACTACACTTGCTGCACTGAGGAGGGAATGCTTGCTCCCAACTTTATTAATGGTTTTTAGTTCTTTTGAAAATTGCTTTTTCTGTGTTACCTTGTAATGTGTTTGAGACAGTTGTTGAATAGAAGGAAGTTGACTTCTCCTAGTCCATAGAACAAGTGCAGCAATTTGGAAAACAGCAGTGCCATCCACTTCAAAAGTTCCCCTGAGTGCTGAAGGGACATCCTCTAATGGGAGACCAGCATTCACTCTGGAGTTTTTTCACAGCATCATAGAATAATTTGGGTTGGAAGGACCTCTGGAGGTCACCGTGCCCAACCTCCTGCTCAAAGCAGGTCTGACTTCAAAACCACATCACGTTGCTCAGGGCCAAGTCCAGCTGAGTTTTGAAAAACCTGCACTGGTGGAGATTTCACAGCCTTCTTGAGCCAAATGCTCCAGTGCTTTACCAATCCAGTGTGAAATCCCTTTTCCTGGATATGCAGCTGGAATATCTCTTGTTAAAAGTTGGATCTGTAGGATCAAGAAGAATCTGCCTCTGTCTTCTCCACAATTCCTTATGAAGACAGAAAATTGATTTCTCTTTGGTGTTCAGTTCTCCAGGCTGAGCAAACCTGGCTTGGTCCTGGTGGTCCATTCCTCAGCTTGCAGGGTTGGAGGTCCCTGTGGATGGCACCCTCCTCTCCACACTGGCTGCTTACCCAGGAAATGCCATCCACAGTGTGGCACAGAGTCACTGTGTCCATCATGCAGGGCTTTGGAGTGGGTGTCCAGCTGTATCTGCCCCATCTGAGCTTTGAGAAGTGCCACTTGTTGGCTGACTCTTGACTCCTCCTGTTCAAACCCCGTGAGTTCTCTGCTCACACTGGAGAGAGGTCTCTGAGAGTCCCTCCAGTCCGAGTCCCTTCAGTTTGACTGTACAGACCCTGTAAAGTCTGTATCAAAACCTTGCTAAAATCATAAATGTCATTGACACTTCTCCCCTTTCACTGCAGGAGACAATCACTTTATTGAAGCCTGGCTTGCCTTGGTTTATCCAGTGTTTATCTTGCTGTTCCCAGTGACCCTTTTATGCCCCTTTCACTGCAGGAGACAATCACTTCATTGAAGCCTGCCTTGCCCTGGTTTATCCAGCTTGCTGTTCCCAGTGACCCTTTTATACTTCCTGTGCTTGGAAATTAATTTCATGGACTTTTACACCATCATTTTTCCAGGGATGGAGGTTAGGGTGTCCTGTCTGTGATTACCTACTAAGGTGCTATGTATTGCAAATGAAGTTGTTAAATTTCTTAGAGTGTGGTTTTTTCTCTAATCCCTTCTCTAAAGGAAGATTATCCAAAATCAATTTAGTCTCTCTTCCTTAGGTCATCAGATGTTAATTCCATTCACTCACTGCCACCATAAATCAAGTTCTGAACAGTAGTCTGGCTGTTACATGATATATATCTTGATAGGAGAGATTCTATGATCTGCTCAGTTCCTCAATTCAAAGGTATTTTAAATACCAAGTGAAAGAATGAGACACTGGGTGAGAAATGGTGACAATCTGTAGTTTGGAATGTTAACACCACTTGTTTTGGCAGCAATACTGCTCGTAAAACAATAAGATCCATATGGATGCTAATTTTCCCAATTTTGAGTAATAAATACAACCTCTTTATGGTTTAAGTAATGATATTACTCAATACCACTGCAGGGTCCAGTAGATGGTTTCATGATGAGGTAATAAATAGCGATTTTGGAGAGCTGATTTATTTGTGTTTTTCTTTTATGTGGTTTCTGATGGGGGAAGAAGAAATCCCAGAGCCAGTGCAAAGCCTTGCCTTCTCCTGTAGCTGACATACTTTGGCTGAAGATATGTCAGCTGAGAAATATGAGCCCATCCATACAGCTCTGCACGCTCCCACATTAAAGTATTATAAAGGAACCTTCAAGTGGAAAACCAGTAACAAATTGCAGCTGAGATGCTTATGGCAAATTGCACTGCCCTGAGTGCCCCACCACTGCTCTGCCTGTTCCTCCACATGCTGCTTTAGCCTGGAAGAGAAATGGGAGCCTCCTCTGGTTTTCCTCTGTTTCACAGACAGGAGCTGCAAGGGGGACAAGCCCCAGGCCCCCACGGTGGGTTCCTGCAGGGCTGGGATGATGCTGCTGGCACAGACACAGCCTTGAGTGTTTCACCACTAAAATCTCTGCAGCTGTTTCCCCACTGGCCCAACCCCGGCCTCTCTAGCAACTCCTCCAAGTCATTGCTGCCTCAGAAGTATGGAATTTGCTGTCCCATCCCATGGAGGGGCAGCCAAATGCTGTGCGCTCCTCCAGCCCTGCTCCCACCCCAGTGCCATGCCCAGTGTGTGCTCCCAGCTCCAGCAAGCCCAGCTCCAGCCTTTCTGAGCTGCTCCAGCCCCTCTCCCACCAGAGCATGGACTCTGGGCACATCACACCCCACACAGGGAGGGCTGGGGGTGTCCCCTGCCAGTTCTGAGCCATTGGTGACAAAGAGGTGCCAGCGAAGGGCTCCTGGCTGGGTTTTTGGGATGTGCAAGCCAGGGAGATGGGACAGCACAGTGCAGTGCCAGGAATCTGCTGGACATAACCCTAACCCTAACCTAACCCTTTCCCACCAGAGCATGGACTCTGGGCACACCACACCCCACATGGGGTAGGCTGGGGGTGTCCCCTGCCAGTTCTGAGCCATTGGTGACAAAGAGGTGCCAGAAAAGGGCTCCTGACTGGGTTTTTGGGATGTGCAAGGCAGGGAGATGAGACAGCACAGTGCAGTGCCAGGAATCTGCTGGACCTGGGTGGTGCAGCCCGTGGGGCACTGGCTGTGTGCTCTGGGAGCACCTCCTGCAGGGACCCAGCTCAGGAGAGCCCATTCCCATCCCCACCTCTGAGCTGGGGGCTCTCAGGCAGGAGCAGCTGCCCTGGCACAGCCCTGCAGAGCCCATGTGAGCCTTGGTATCGCTCCACACTTCCCATCCTGATTCATTATCTCTTGTCTGTTCTGCTGCCATTTGGTGTTTCTGTTTTCACTCACACCTAGATAAGAGCAGGGATTTTAGGTTCTGCATTTGGGGACATTCCAGATAGAGAAAACATTGAGTCCTCAGCTGAGGGCTGTGGGCTTGTGCTGGCCTCAGACATTTCAGCTCACAGAACTGTGCATACCTGCTCTGCAATTTTTCTTCTTCCTTTTGAAAATATTTTTCTTAGGAAACAAACTAGAAATAAAATCCATTCTTTTAAAGTACAGTGATTATTTTCAGTATGGAGCTCAGCCCAGTCACCTTTGAAGAAATGATTGTCACCTTACCTGAACAAAAACTGTTTCTTCATTTGAATGAGTGGCACAGACTGTGACAGTGATTTAAGGTCTTTAGTGTTGATTTCATGCAAGAAAATATTTTTCACAGTATGACTTTAAAGTAGACTTTTTCCCCCAATTACTCTACATGTTGGCAGCAAATTAGCTTTGAGGGAATATTGTGCACATCATAGTTCTCTGTTGATGTATTGGGGAGTCATTTTTGGATCTTTTAGCTCAGTCAGACCAATGACTGACGTTGTTCATGTCTTCCCTTTCTGTGGATTTGAAAGACTTCCTTTTGACAGGGAGGGTGAGATGGAAAAAAAGCAGCCAAAGTACAAGAAATGATTGGCAAAGTGATGATATCATCCAGTGTTCAAAGACTCTGCAAATTGAAGCTTATTAAGGTGACATTTTGTCTTCTATTCAGCACTAATTGGAATCATGCCTGGGTGCATGATGTGGAAGGTACTTAATACCTGAGTGTTTATCATGACAAAATGACAGGAATTGATGTCAGGGATGCTGTAGATTTCTGTTTAATGGAGAAAACAATATATTTCAAACTGCAATTACATACCTCAGAGTCATTTGTATTCATGTGTCTGAAGGTTCTCCTAAAATAACACAAATAAGAAAACTTTACTTTTGACCCCTCAAATATCAGCCTGATCATGAATATTCCATTTTCAGGTTTTAGAGTTGTTCTTCAGAGTTCATAAAATCATCACTAAGGTAGTTTAAGGGGGAAAAAAAAGGCACCAAAAAAAAAGGGACAAAACCCTCTGACACAGTGTTTTCACTTGAAACAGATCTGAAAATCCCACGAAGAGTGAACTCCATCTTCCACACAGGTGATACAGTTCCTCTAAAGTTACCTCTGACAGCTTGAGTTCTTTTGTAGACTGTGCTTTCTGCTGTATTGGCATCTGTAAAATGAGTTTAGAAAAGAGAAACAGCGGAGAAAGTGATTTTTGGAAAGGCAGCTGCTGCAAACACAGAGTACACTGGAAGATTTGAAGGAAGCTGCTGTATTTGGTATCCTTAGGGATTTCTGGGTTGGAGGGCACCTGTGTCCTGGCTGGGGTAGCAGTGTGTTACTCTACATCTTCATCTTGGATCTTATCAAATTCAGATCTTCAATTAAACCTGTAGTTTAATATAAAATTAATATTTATTCAGCAGCTGATGAAAACAATAAGCTGATAGATGACATTTTTACCTGAAGTGCTGTTTTTAAGGGAGTAGGGATTGGCAATTGCAGAGTAATATGTTTTTTAAAAACCCAAACAAAACAGAAACAAGCAAAAAGTCCACAAACAAACAGAAGGAAAAAATGCCACCCCAAACACAAATCAATGGAGTGTGGATGCTCACAGGAATTACTGGTCATTAAGTGACTGATGCAGCTGCCTGTGTGTCCCTGTGAACTCCAGCAGTCCTGTAACTAATGAGATGTTGACAAGCAGTCGTTTAGGGGCTGCTGGTAATTATTTGTATTGCTGGAATCCTCTCGGGGGGCTGAGTCCATGTTGTGTTAGTGAAAACATGGAACAACAGACAGTTCCTGTCCCTGAGAGCTGGTACCATAATTGTGCTTGTGGGATGCTGCAAGTGGGGGCAGCAGGAGGTTGGGGACCTGAGACAAACAAGGTTTATCAGTTGGTTTCTCTCTAGGTTGGTGTGGTTGGAGCAGAAGACACAGCACACGAGCTGCCTCCTTTGAGTGCCTCTAATAACACAAAAAATCACATCAAAACACATCAAAAAATGCCCTTGCATGATTTGTCTGCAGCTCTAAGAGACAGCTGAAGAGTGCTGGCCCCTTGCCATGCCTGCAGTGGCTGCTGCTGACAAAGCTCCTTGTGTCACTGTAAGGAAAAGGAAAAGTGTTTGTCTGAGGTGGGAGATGAGCGTGTGAAGAACATTTTTGTCTGTTCAAAGTTTGGGAACTCCTGTAGTGATCGCCATGCTTGCAGACATGCTGGTTGTTCACCCTACTCAAGTTTGGTAATAACTGACTGGAAGCCTTCTGAGGCTGTGTATTGCAGGGATTTCCTCATGGGAAAACAAATTTAAAGAATAATTTGTTATTGTTCCTTTTATCTGTTGGATGCTGTTGTTGGGGAGTGCAGGGGGAGTGGAGGAAACAGGATCTAAGCTGTCAATATACCATTGGTAATGTTAGACAGAAAATATTAATTTTTTCCTGCTAAAATCAATTTGGGATATGTGAGGGAGTGTGTTTGTGTATATATATGTGTCTGAGTGTGTGTATATGTATTATTGCCCTCTAATGGATAGAGTCTGAATGGCTCAGCTTTGTCTGCTTGTATGGGGCTTGTAGCAAAACATTATTTTCATGATGTCTGGTATTTCCCATTTTAGAAGAATTTTATAGTGTTTATTCAGAATTCTGATGCATCTTTTGTGAGTAACATTCCTTTAGTTTGTGTAATTAATTTGGAATTCTGTAGAAAGTCCCACAGCTTAGAAAAGTCCCTTTTCTTTGTTTTCTGAAGTTTCATTTCAGCTCAGCCGAAACTCCTTGAAATTCAACACTTTATTCTGCTATTTTTACCACAGTGCCAACATAATAACTGAATTTTGAACAGATTTCTGTACAGCAGTGGCATCAAGGGCCTTTTGGATGTGTAGATCTTGCTCCTTTGCTTTCTTCCATCCAGAGCATGTCCCTGTCCCACCACCAGGTATCCAGGACCTGCCCAACCCCTGAGGTGGGGATGGAAGAGGGAATGAGCTCTGCTCTGGTTGATGGGTGTCCCAGGGGCTGCTCCACCCCATCCTGCTGAGCAGCTTCCTGCCTGCTCCCTCATGTCGTTTGTTTTCTAGGAAAAGTGGCAGAAGTGTGTGATGTAACATTAATTCAGGCTGAGCTTTCAAATCTACATGAGATTCATGATAAAGCCAAGTGGTCTAATGATGTGTTGGTAGGTTAGGGTTTGTTTTGCTTTTTAAATAAAACTGTCTTTGAAGGTAACTGTGGAATGACTCGAGGAGGAAGGCTGCAGGTTACTTGGGAATGGGAATACAATTGTCTGTGCTGAGAGGTGTCCAATTCTCCATGTTCTTTATAGTGGAATCCTAACTCCACCATGTTTCTTCCTAGCAGGGCTCTGTTTCCATTCAATAAATACATGTGGGGGAATTCCATTTCAGAGTTTTGTTTTTTTCTCTCTGCAGCCATGTTCTTTTCCTTTTCAAACTTTGCAGTGCTTGCTTTTGCAGCAGGATAACTGTGCAGTGCTTGGGACAGGCAGCAGAGCAGCCCAGGCTCAGGGCTTCCTCCACCTCCTGCTGCAGATCCAGGGAGCTGTGAGTGTCCAGGAGGCTCCTGAGAGGGGTGTTACACAGACATTCCTGATGGAAATGGATTGCAACAAGCCAAATATTCCTACTCCTGGAACCCTGTCAATATTCAGGGCAGAACAGCAACTCATTTCACAAAGCTCTGCTCCAGCACCTCCAATCTCTGCAGGCTTTCAGCTGAGTCCATCACATTTCTCTTTATGATCCAATTACAAGCTGAATGTAGGCTGGAAGAGCAGAAGGAGCAGCACATTAATCAAATTCCCTTGTAATGACTGTGTTCTCGTGTGGGTGATGCTCTGAGTTGTGATACAAGGTAGGGCACACAGTGCTGGCTTTTCCTGTCCCTGCCCAGGGCTGGGCTGTCCCTGGGCTGTACCTGCTCAGCTTGGCAGGCTTCCACAAAAAGCTGTTGTAGTGATGGCAGAGCTTTTTCCTGGCAGCAAAAGAAATTGTCCCTGTGTTTCAGTCTACTACATTTTCCATTTGTGAGGAAAATAGAAAAAATTTGCATATGTTAAGAGAGAGATGAAGGATGTTGCAGGAGCATCTTCTCAGCCCAAGATGGGGATTTTATCTGCATTTCTAAATATTGGTGTTTTTCTTCTGAACATGATGTTTCCTAGCAATTTGCTTTTTGCCTTGGAAAAGTTATTTTCCACTTACAATACATTGGCAGCCATTGTTCGTATTGTTCAGGATCAACCCAAGGATTTTTCTAAATGTTATTTTGATTTGATGACTTTGTTCATCAGTGAATTATGAAAGCTCTGATTGTTTAGGGCACAAGAAGGGCACAATGCATTACTGGGTCACATGCTCATTTAATGCATGCACATTGTGGTGGCAGTAGTAATAGCTCCATTAAAGAACAAAAGGTAGCAACACATAGAAGCTCTGGATCTGGCCAATCCCCTCAAATTACCATAAATATTTGAGCAATCTGAATAGTTTTAGACTCTGTAGTAAAGCTTTCCTGTTTTTATCTGGCACCGGAGGAATGTGGAATAAAGTATTCATTTAACAAAGTATAAAAATATGTGTGCTATGCAGTTATAATCATGTGTCATTAATCAGAAAATACTGCAGAAACTCTGACAAATTAAAAACACAAGGATGTGTCTGCAAGGGCTTTTTCAGTCATTAAAAAGCTGCTTCACCTCTCAGGCAAACTATTTAATGGCAACTCCTTGCTCAGTGTACTGACATCTTCAAAGGCTCTGACATCTGTCGGCCTTTGAACTACCATTAAAAAATATTATCCCATTTCCATTCTTTTATGCCCATTTTTTTAATTATAGTCCTTCTTTCAAGTTAGGAACATGGTTGGTTTAAATGATGCTGTCCTTTCGTTTTCAGCCACCCAGCTGCGGTGTGAATAAATTGATGTAGAATCAAAGGCGGGACTTTAAAGGGAAAAGGTTTGATGGACTTGGACTCGGAACCAGATGAGGTTTTATGATGAAAAGGGTTTAATCCCAGCACAGGCATCGCTTCTATCACTCGAGCAGTACAAAGCGATTCATATATATAGGTTCACCAGAAATGATCTATTTTTTTTTTTTTTACTTTTTTTTTTTTTTTTAAACAGCACAGATCTCTTCAGGACTTGCAAATGTGGCATTAGCTAATATTCAGAGAGCTGATTTCCTTTCATCCACCAGAAGCTTATGATTATGGTACAGTTCTCGAATTGGAAATGAGAGCTGCAACACAGATTTAAAGCTCTGCTGTCTGATTTGTATTCAATATACATGTCACTGCGGGACAAGGCAGTCTAGGCCGAGCTGGTTCAATGAAGGGAAAAACAGTTTCAGCATCAGAAATTCTGGGGGGGTGAGTGGGAAAGGTACCAATTAATTCTTACCTGCTCTACCTGAGTATTGTGTGGGATACTTAGTGGATTACTCTGTGCAAACAAACCCTTGTGATAAGGTTTCTTTGGCATCTCTGGCATCAGAGGCTGAGGGAATACGCAGCATTAATCAGTAATGGCTCCTAAAGCAGCCATTTATATGGAAGGCAATGTTTGTTTTTCTGTGCCTGAGTTTCAAGGAGGTTTAGCAGAGACATCCCTGCTATTCCTTTATAGCCATAGCCTTCATTAATGTGGTAATTAGGGCTGTGTGTGTGTGTGAGGAAAGCCAAAATCTCTGTCTCACAAGTGCATCAGAAGCCATTTGTCAAAATTACCACCTCAAGGTATCCAAGAAACAATCTCTCTACTAGTTCCCTGATCTATGTGTTAGTAAAAATGTGCTACAAAATCATGATTTCTTATTTATTTTCACAGAGTAAGATTGTGTCCTTCAAAACAGTGATGCTTTCCAGGGAGGGAAATCAGCAGGTTTCAAAAGTCTGCAAATTCTGTCCCCTTAGAAGGCTGATGTACAGAAAGGAGCCAGCTCCCTTTGGTGCTCTGCCTCCAGTCAACAGTTTCTCCTTCAAACCCTTCCCACAGCTGTTGTTCCCTGCCAGAATATTCAGTTTAGGAATAGTACATTTTTCCTGATTTCTTAGTGCAATTTTAAGGTTGTGTTTTGAGGTTGTTTTTTTCTTTTTTTTTTTTTTTTGAGACGGTAGTAAATGTAAATATGGGCCTTTATAAATGGATTATTTTATTTGACTGCTATTTCATAGTCTGCATTTTTAGTATGTCTTTAGATTTTTTTATATTTAAACTGTGTATTAATATTTATTCAGAGTACAGTAGATCCAAAACAGTTGCATAAATAAATCTGAAGAAATTCCTGCCCCAGGATGCAGTGGCTTATTTGTCATTCAGAAAACGAAGAGGCATCAACTGAATTCAAGGACAAACTGAGGAGGATAAAAAGGACAGAGATCAACAGAAAGGTGCCAGAGGAAGATACTGAGCCAAAAACCCTCTCAAATTCAAGAGAAGAAATGTTAGGCAGAGTTTTCATTTATTTTGAACAGATCATCCTGTGATTGATGTCATCTTTCTGAGCTGGTAGCTGTGGAGCAGGAGGCTTCCAAAAGGTCTCTGAACTGAGGAGAGCCACTGTGGAGATGGTGGGAATTGTGCAACCAGCACTTGGGGATGAAGATGCAGAGAAGGAGACTTGAACCAGCATCAGCTGGGTGTGTGTGGCAACAGGACCATCACCTGATGCCCTCAGCGCCAGCCTAACCCCTGAGCTGGTTAAACACCACCCTCTCTAGGATTTTCCTCCTCAGGTGGTGATGACAAGTTTGTGTGTTTTATATCAGGATTGTCTCTAGACACAGACTGCCAGAATGTGCTTCTTCCAATGAGAAATTGATGTGAAAAGGAGAAAGCCAAAAGTTGGACCTGTGGGTGTGATTGTTCACCTGATTTGTGTGAGCAGCTAACATGAGGATGAGAATTTCCCACAACTGACTGACAGGAATGCTGCAGCTGTTGTTGCTGCCCTGCAGAAATGAGGGATCCATACACTCAGAAGCTGATTATTTCTTCCAAATCTAAACCCGTGAGTGATGCAGCTTTTATTTCTGGAGCTGCTGGAATTCAGGATTCCTGCCCACACATCTTGCCCGTCATGAGGCTGAGAACAAGGACTTCACATTTGGTTAAAGACTGTCACCTTTGCTGTAGCAGTGTGACATCAGAAATGAGAGAAGTTCCTGCTGCTTGGCATGCTAAGCAGAGCAGAACAGGGCAGGTGGTGCTTTGAAATCCTCTGTTGCTGGCCCAGAGAATGACAGCATTGGGTTCCTTAGTTGGCTTCCTATGAATTATGCTGGAGTTTTGAAAACTTTCCCTTTTTCACCTCCGTGGCAGTGAGGGCAGGGCTTGGACAGAGGTGTGAGCTGGGAGGGTTCCTCAGGTGCCTGTGGGGATGCTCCTGGCAGAGCCCTGAACGGGAGCTGCTGTCCAAAATGGGCTTTTCTACAGGTGTGAACCTCAGAAATTAAAGATGGTAGATATTTTATGCATGGACAGCTGATTATTGAGGTTTTTTATCTGCATCTTGTGTTTGATTTGTCCTGGCAGGTTTTCTGTCTGATGCTGTTTCTGTTACAGTCGTTGTAAATGGACAATTCTGTAAAAGGATGATTTGTGGACAGAAAGATCAGAAAGATTAGGACTGTGCCTGGCTCTTGGTTGGCAGGGTCCAGAGGGTAAAAATCATGAAAACAGTCCCTGCAAATCAGAATAACATCAGTTAAGAGAATCCTTATGGGATGTGTGAGGCAAAACTTGGGAATATTGAAAAGTTGTGTGTCTTGAGCGACAAATGCATAAAAAATAAAAGTGTGTGATGCTTTTCTAGGTGTTTTTTTGAGGCATGGGGTTGTTTTGGTTCCTTTGCTTACAGTGAAATCTTTTCTATAGTTGACAGGCAAAGACATTCTCATAGACAGTGCAGTGTGTTCCTCTTCTGGGGACAAATTGGGAATTACAATCCATTTAATTTTGCTGCCTCACAGAATGTCTGTAGTAATCCTTAATTCTGCAGTACATCATGGCTGCGTTTAAATCAGAATTACACATTGTTCTGGAAATGTTAATGCTTTTAAATTTAATGTGTGGAAAATTTAAATGCAAATGTTTTTTAAAGCTTTGACTTATGGGATGCTGGACACAAAATGCTCTGAAATTGACAGGTGATTCTTCCCAGTCCACTGCAGAGATCTTTAGATTTCTGGATTCCCTTGCAGGAAATTCCTATCCTTCCTTAAATATCAGTAGCTTTCCCTCACTTTCAGAAGAAGCTTTACTCCAATGTTATTTCAGAACTGGACATATCCATGACATTCATCTGAGAGGAATATTTGCCTTTCACATCCTGAACTGCAGAAATTAAAGTTTTAGAGTTTTTCATAAAGGAAAACAGGGAAGGTGTTTGGTCTCATTTGCATCAATCATCATTTAGGGATGGATTGTTGTGATTTGTACAATGCAGAAAACCTGGTGTTGCATGTAGATTTTCATTTATTTTTAAGCCACTTTTCATTTTATTTATGTTTCGCTCTCACAAGTTATTTTAGGGGATCACTGCATTAAGCAGGTATTTATGGCTGATTTATTTTCTTATCTCCATCATATTTAAGTTCTGTTAATGCAGTTATGTAGGTTGTTATGTGCCCATTTGAGTGTCTCCATTAAAATTCTGGGTAGAAAGACAGAAGGAAATGAGTCCTTTCCTGGCAGGTCCCTTAGCAGTTTTATTCAAATCATTTTGTTTGTACAAGGAAGAATACAAAGGTAAACATTCCTTTCATCAGATAAAAGGAGAGGAGAAAGAAGGAGGAATTTTTAATTTTTGTCTCACTAATCTGTTTCAAGGCAAATTCAGTAAATCAGGGAAGGAGGAACTGCTCTGGATCAGTCTCCAAGGCAAGAGGGCCAAGTCTGTTACAGGTTTTAGAACAGTGAAAAGGAAAATGTATTTAATTTATCTCAATTTCAGCTTGGTGAGTAATCCTTTGGCTCACCAGTTCTCTGCATTGTTTTGTTACACATGTAAGCTCAAGGTTCTCCCCTTCAACTTAAACTCATTTTGTTGGGAAGGCAGTGCCATAACCAGTCTAGATGAAGTTCTGCTTTCTAGCTGCTGTTAACTAAATTGGAATCAAATGGACTTATGTAAATTAAGAAATGGAAATAAGCTCTGTTAATTTTAAGCTCTTTGTGGAGCTGTTCCAATGGATGTCTGATTTTCTTTCTTCCCCCCTCTTCTTTTTTTTTTAAGCCCAGTTTGTAGCTTAAGTGCCATTTGCATTAACTGGGATTTAGGCATCTGACTGGCTTCTGTAAAAGTCCAGATCTACTTCAGTGCACTTCTTTTGGGGAAAAAAAATCATCAAAATTTGTGTTTTGCTTAATGCCATGTCACAGCAGGCCTCAAAAATGTGCTGCCTTTTTCTAAGATGTAGAAACCAGAGTGAGGCCAATATTTTGAGTGTAACTTTTCCCTGCTGGCTTTTTGATAACGGTGTGTTGCTTGTTTCTTTTCAGCTTTCCTAAATACCTGGCAGAGTCAGTGAACAGTTTGGGGGTTAAATTGCCTGTTAATTGTTTCCTAAGTGTGTTTATTTATAGGAATGGCAGAGGCAGACTCATTTTTCCTTAATTTTATTGGAAGTGGAGCTGAGCAGAAGGTAACTATTGTTCTTGGTGAGTCAACGCTTCCACTGCGTTTCAGGAAATGCTGAACAGGATTAGACAAGACAGAGCAAATACATTGCTAAAAAGTAGAATCTCTTCTTGAAAGGTGCTGGACCTTCCTTGGGATGATGTTCAGTGCAGGAATTGTGGTGAGGGGGATGTTGGTTTGGATGGCAGAGGTGAGTGGTGTTTCCCTCCAGCAGCACTGTACAGGTTTAACTGGTGTTAAACCAGTCCCCACACCAAAGGTAGATAAGCAGGGTTAGTTGGAATAAAATTTTATCAGATTCATAAATGGCAGAGGTTGTTAAATTCATAATGGTGTTAAACCAGTCCCCACACCAAAGTGAGACCCTGGTAGATAAAAGATAAGCAGGAATAAACTAGTAGGAATTAGTAGGAATAAACTTTTATTATTATTCCTAGAATTAGTAGGAATAAACTTTTATCAGATTCATAAATGTTAGAGGCATTTTTCAGAGCATGCACAGTGCTGGAATAGCCCAAGAATCTTACCAAGGAGGTTTGACCTTTAAAAGCAGCTTAATGCTGTTAAAATTAATGAAATGAATATGTAAGTTAGCAGCTCAACACCTCCCTTTACAAATCCCAGGGGGTATTTTCAAGAGAGATGTCAGAGGTGCATGTGCAGAGGTGAGAGGAGTTAAGGTTGTGTGGGGGTGGAGTTGATAGACCTTTGCAT
>NW_005054498.1:1074355-1107849 GCF_000277835.1 Geospiza fortis | reverse complement strand
TTTCTCCCTCAGTGTCACCTGCACTGCTCTTACTGAGGTTTATTCACTGGATATTCATCTGTCTGAGCCTGAGGAGCTTCCCCTTCTCTTGTGCTGTGCAGGTGCAGATCACTGAGTGCAGCTTTGGTTTGTGTCAGTTCTCCTGCAAGACCCAAACTTGATAATATCCAACCTGATTTATAAACTGAGCACATTTCACTTAGGAACATATTAGTAACTTCACCTAATCACTGCAATGTGGTCACATATAGGATATGTATAGATAAATATATATAAATAGGGTGAAGATGGCTCCTTTTTAAGAAGCTCTGCAATAGAACCAACATTCTGGAGAGAATTTTTTCCCCCTCAAGAATGAGAAAACTTCAGTGTGGCCAAAATACTATGTAAGCAAACAATAAAATGCATCTCTGAGTATTGAAGCTGATATTTTAGTGTTTCCAGGTAGTCTTAGACCACTGTGCAGGACTGTTGATAATGGTGGAGATGCTGATTTTCATCTTTTCCCCTGGAAGGGCTTGCACAGCCCCATGCTCCTGGAATGATCAGTGCTCTTAGGAACTGAGCCCAACCTGCTGGTCACTGAACTGCTGTTCATTTTCACTTCATTTCACACCATTTCATTTATCTGCTCCCTTAAATGCCACATTTATGGGGCTGTGTGTTCTTACCCAAAAGGCATTTAAACTTGACAGTGTAATAGATTGTGCTGTGAAAGCTGAATAGCTGTTTATTACTTATCCCTGCTAATTTGTGCTCTGCCACATCATTACCCATGTGATAATGTGCCACTGGTTTTCTTTGCAAGTGAAATCTCATCTTTTAAAGTATTCATAATATCGACAAATTGCTGATTTTAGGAGTCATGAGAGAAAAAGGTTAATAAATTCTTTACATGTTTTAATTGAAATAGAAAATATTTTTAATATAGTTGTTTAAATGGACATGATTGAGTTCATACAATACAAAGGAGCCACAAATAGCTGCCAGCTGGCTGGACTGGCCACTTGGAATTCCTTTGGCATGGAGAAAAGCAGGTATAGTGGGACCTGTGAGTCAGACTCAGTTGGATGATTTGTAGACAGAAAGATCAGAAAGATTAGGACTGTGCCTGGCCCTTGGTTGGCAGGGTCCAGAGAGTAAAAATCATGAGAATAGTCCCTGCAAACCAGAATAACATCAGTTAAGAGAAGTATTGTTGTCCCTTGCAGAAGCTGCAGTAGAAAAACTCGTTAATATAAACCAATCTTGTTCTAAACACAAAATCAACATTACACACATTTGAAGTTCTTACAGCTACACTTTTTTCTAAGCTTAGAGCTGCAAATATTTGTTTATTTTTCAGACTTCTTTTATGTTAAATCCATTGCTTGTTTTTGTGATGTTAGAGAAACTTGTATGATGTTCCCCAGCATTTGATAAAGCTTTGTTTACTCACAAGAAAGCTGAAGTTGTTCAGATCCCCACTTTGAGCAGATAACCCCCTTTACAGTAAATGTTTTACAGTAAATGTGCGTGGCTGGGACAGGACACTTCATGCCCCTCTTCTGGGACACTGCCTGCTCATGGCTAAAAAGGGACTCATTGTCCCCACTGAATCACTGGGTGTTCCTACTTTGTTCCTTATTTTCCTTTCACTTCTTCATCATCAGAGTGAGATTTGTTTTTATTGCAGCCTGCCTTTCCCTTGACTGGACTGATCTCCTTTCAGAAATAATCCAGTGCCCAATAACAAATGTTATGGATGCCTCATCCATCCCTGTCACCCCACAGCAGCGTGGCAAGGCACAGAGGGACAAATATCCCTTTCAGAAGGGCCCAGCTGATGTTCCCCAGCACACACTGCTCATTTCACTGTTCTTCTCCAAGGAGGAAACGCTCAGAAGGTCTTGGCACGCAGAGGCAGAAGCTGCTTATCTGTGGTCAGATAGGGCTGTGACTTACAGGCTGATATTTGAGGTTATTATCCTACAGAGGATCTTTGGGATCATCCAGCCTAGTCCATGCTACTGCTCACAGGTTCAGGGGTTTGTTGTAGGGTTTTTGAAATGTTACATGCCAGCAAAATTAAACACAGCAAAGTGAGCCCTGCGCGGTCACCTCTGAACGGAGCCAAGTTAACCCAGCACAGAAAACTTCTGGAACTCAGTTTGTGGAGTTGTGAGGAGCCCCTTGAGAAGGGCAGGGGTGTTTAACAGTGATGCTGTGTTCCAGCAGCCCCAGTGCTCCCAGCAAGGCAGAGCAGTGAAGTTACTGCAGCTTCATCTGCTGGCACATCTTCGTCACTTACTGTAAATCTGCTGCAGCACCTCAGCACCTCTAGATCTGCACCACGGGGACTAAATCAGGAGTGCATTTCATCTCAGCTCTCCTCTGCCTTGTTTTTGTGACTTTCAGAGGCCCTGGGCGCTGGTGGTGCTGGGTGGATGTGGTTGGGTGTGTAATGCACGGGGAGGAGGGGGCAGCGAGCTCCGTGTGCTCATCCCCGTCAGGGTGGAGGTGCTGTCATGCTCCAGCCTCTTCCTCAGAAACTCATCCAAGGAAATGCTTCATGGGGGTGAAGCAGCAGCTCCTGGAAAATAAAGGGAATTTGTGTTATTATTGTTTTTAATTAGGCCGTAGTCATTCGGTCCATTTCTCATCCTCGTTGCCTGGAAGTGGAGCAGAGTTTCAGACATCAGCAACAGATTTTAATTTAAACTTTTTGCCAACTTTATATTTTCTTATGCAATTTACTTTTGAAAATTAAGAGCACATGTTTTCCTTCCAAATAACACGCAGTACATTTATTGGCATTTTAAATAGGCCAAAGTGAGTGACCAACCTTCTTTTTCTTTCAAGTCTATTTTTTCCCTGCAGGCAAATTGCTGTGGGCTTATGACCCACCCTTTTTATGACACTATTTCAGCACAGATATTCTTAGTTAGAATTCTGAGTTATTTCTTTGAAACAGAAATAGAAATCACCACCTTGGCCAGCAGTTTCTTCATCTAAGGGACATACAAATATGTCACATAAACCTTTATGAAATCTCTGTCACACAGTCTATGTATTTTTGTTCCATTTGGGAAACTGTGTAAGCTGGTGTTGTCTTTCTGTTTGTTGTCCTGTATGTGGATTAATGGTCATTTTACAAAATGCTTCCTTGTTTGGGGCATGTCCCTGTGGCATGGCCATCCTGGGAATTGCTACAAACTTCTGCATCCTTTCTAAAATAGATACAGATCTCTCTTATTTCATGTGCTCGTACCCACAGCACCGAAATAGAGACTACAACACTTTGATCCAGAAAAGGCAGCAAGTGGCAGTAACATTTTGATTCTATTACACACTGTCAGCCCTTATTTCTTGTGTTTAATCCTCCTTTAGCACAATAATAATTTGCTTAGATGGGGTGTTTAAGGTGAGTTTTTCTACCAGCAGCTCTTGTACTCAAACTCTTGTTTGGACCATACAAACCATTCGGTTCCCAAACAGAGATTTGGGCAGCCAGAGGAGAATTTGAGAAATCAAGACTGAGAAAGAGGACTCAGTGTTACAAAGAAATCATCCTGCCTTTGGATCTGGAGCCTGAGAAGTGAGATTTTGTAACTGCAGCTTTTATTTTCCCACAGAATCGTTAAGAAAAGACAGTTGCTCATACGTTTTATATTTCATGGATTTTTCGCAACTGAGAATTAAGTCATCTGGGCCTTTTTTTTTTTTCCCCCTAATTTGCCTACATTTAAGTCTAATAATAGTTTATTAAACCTGGCATGTGGAATAGCAGAGTCTTAGTGCTGGAAAGTTTGGGATTCATTTCCTGCAGCAGTGGGGACATATCCATGTCACACAAAGTTGTCTCGGGCGCTGGGTTGGGCGTAAGCTGCTTCTGCCACTGACTTTGTTTATGGGAAAAACTAATCTGGCTCTGAGAACTGGACTTATTTGAAAGTAATTGACAAGAACTGTGTCTGTGATCCCCAATATAAGCTTTTTCCAGTCACTTTGGAGAGATTAGATGTCTCTTAACATCATCTTACTGGCAGTGAAGTTGCTCCAAAGGGACTCCTTTAATCATATTAGTTTCGCTGCCATCACCCCGTCTTCAGAGCCTTTCTTCTTCCCTAATAGAACCAAATCTGCTTTTGCCATCTATTAGGTCCAGCATTAATGCTCCTTTGCATATTAATTACTGTTGCTTTACCTATAACATTCAGCTCACTCTCAGCTGTCCCCAGTTTGAGCTGTAAAGGCTGGAGCTATTACTTTCTCCTTACAGAAAACACTGGATTGTGTTTCATTTTCTCATGACTTTGTATAAGAACCATTGAATAAAGAAGGAAGTAAAGCTTAAAAATGTATAACAGGAATTCACCCAGTCTTTATTTTGGCTTGTAGTGTCATTTGTGAATGAATTTTCTTTGTATTATAAAAAGTTAGCCCTGATTTCTTATCCTAAATATTTTAACAAACTTTTTTGGGAACTTCTGAGCAGTGTAATTTTTTAGTTTCATTTATGTGTGTGTGTTGGGGGTATAATTAAAGGAAGTTTTTTATTTTAAAATAGGAGGGGGAAAAAAGGAAAGTAGAGGAATGAGCTTTCAAAAAGAACTCTCAGAGATGAAAAGATAATTGTGGCTATTTCAGGCAGGACTTGCACTGGGGCAGCTGTTAAAAAACCCCAAATTCTCAGTGTGTCGGTTTGGAACTCAGACCATATCACCCATCAGCAATTGCAGCTCTTATCTTCATTGAGTTAGTGCTGCTTTGGTTAAGGAAAAGCCAGGCAGGCTGTCATGTTCTTGTGATCTGGAGATGAAATCATTTTCCAAAAGAATTATAAAAGTACATTGTGGATTATAATTATACACTGAAACTTACTTTACGTTTTTAGTCTGTATACAGATTTAATAAGAAATTAAACATGTGTAGAGGAAAAGCTCAGGAAAGGAAGGAAAGGATCTAGCACAGATTACAGTATATGAACCATATGTTTGAGATAATGCTGATAGGGCTGAAATATGTGGCCTGTGGTAGAGTTCTGTATACAAATGACGTGCTCATTCCTTCTCCACCATACACACACTCTTACCTTTGACATAGTAGGGACTAATGCCAGTGAGTAATTAAGAAAGCATGGAAACAAAATAAGTTTCTGAGATGGTTGATATTATTTAATACACGTTACAGCTGGGATAGCTGAAGGACAAGCTGAAGGTTTGAAGGGAGACGATGTCTTTTATTACACCATATAGTTCAAATAGCTTGAGAAATAGGCAAACTTTCAAGCCTTGTTGTTTTTTTTTCCTCTCTCAGATCACAGTATTTATAGGAATCTGTCTTGGGAGATTAATGTACAAGGCAATAGATCTGATAGTCATTCATGTCCCAATTTTGGTCAGAAACAAATGTTTCCTTTTCAGAGTTTTGTACTAATGTGGTTCTCAGAGGCTGCAAATAAATGGTGTAGCTGAGTACAGACAGTGTATTAAAAATGTCTGAAGAAGAAAAATAGTAGTTGGAGAGAAACTGGCATTCCAGGACAATGGGAACTTTAAATATACACTGCTTTTCCTCAGATTTTCCTGTGAAACCTTTAATAAGCTTGAGCTGAGTCACCTGCACTTACTTGGTAGAACATCAATTTCTGCTCTCAATATTGTTGCATCCTCTGTGAAAGAATTCCAGGCAACTGCAAAGTTTCTTGTGAAACAGGGAGGAAAAAGGGGGAGATTCTGTGGGAGTTTTGTAGTGAAAGTGCTCATTTTCAGAATTACATTTACGAATGAACACACAGATGTGCTTTGAGTGTCATCCATCACACTTAGCTGTAAGGACAGTGCTTTCTGTCCCAGATGTGATGCTCCTGTACCCCAGTGAAGAACCCACAGAGGAAACGGAGTTAGAAAAGTAACTAGTGAGAGTTTGTAAATGTAATCTGAAGTCATAGATGTGCATCTACTCCTGAGGTAAAGTGAATTCTGTGGAATTAGGAGCTCTTAGAACCCTGGTTACTGAGAATTTGAGACTTTCTGTGCTGCCAGGCACTGACCCCCAGGAGAACACTGCATTGACCTGAGGCTGTGGAGAAGCTTCCAGAATGAAATGATAGAACTGGGATTGTGGGTGTGGAGTTTGAATAGAAGTGTGTGATATCACATGGTAGAAAACTTAGAGTTTTGGAATATAGTAAAATATATGAAGGAAGATAATTTTACGACAGAAGGTAGTCCTTCTTCTTTACCTTCTTCTTCACCTTCTTCTCCATAACTTCAAGTAGTATTGTGTAATTAGATAAAAATATCTACATTGTGGAGCACAAGTAGTTATTAGATTAAAAATAATTTAAGTGTTATTTCTTAATTAGACAGTTTATCCTTAAAAAGCCTTATAGAAAGAGAAATATGTCTCCATTTTTAACTTGTTACTGTAAAATACACAACTTGTGAGGCTGTCATATAAACTAATAAACATCTAAATCTGAACAAGCAATACCATCTTGCACATTTAATCCTGGTCCTGACCTTAGAAGAAAAAAACCAATAAAACTCAGAAGGAGTGACACAGCTTTATTCCTGTCACTTCCATCCCTCCCCCTTGTGTTCCCCCATTGGGGGCAGGCAGTGATTGATAAATGATTGATGATGCTCTGATAGCTCGTTAGAAGGGTACAGGTCATTTCATAAGGATAAAAAAAGAAGGCATGGCTAGGATATGCAGTGATTGTATGCCACAAGCTCATTTCTCCTCCAAAAGTGTCCATATCACAAGTGCTGTGGGCATTGGGAGCTGTATTTATCTGTGTGCAGGAAGAGAAAGGGAAGGGCAAGAAAAGGGGCAGGAAAAGGGACAGAGCATCCTCTGGGTCTGCTCCTAGCCCAGGTGACAGCCTGCTGGAGGAAACCTGTGCTATTCACATGCCCTCTGAACAGAGAGAAGCTGTGAGAGAAGCAGAGAAAAGAATGATCAAAACAATTCTTGTCTCGTTTGCTGCTCCTGTGTTTGTGCACGTGTGGAATGTGTTGGAAGATTATTTACCTGGAGGAATTTTGGTAATTGGATTCAATTTAGTAATTGAATTTGATGTTACTGTTCCAGAGCAGTAATATTTTGATTGTTTTTGTTTTGTAGAGCCTGTGTACATTAAATTACATTTGGTTCTTGAACGTTTCTGACACAGCCATAGTGATTCACCAGCTAATATTAATAAAAATGAGTGTAGGACATTTGGCTTTGTTGGAGAAAATCTAGCAAAACCAGAAATGTGGTGCCAAAAGATCAGGTAAAAGCAAAACATGGTGCCAAAAGATCAAGAAGAAATGTATTTCACAAAGAGGAAATATTTTTAATGTATATTAGCACAAAGAATGCAGATTATTTAATCTGTCTTGATAGCACCTTTCCACAAATCCTTTTAAAAGCAGTTTCCTCTGTAGTGTGTCCCTTTTTGCCCTGCTCCTTCTTATTCCTCCAAAGAAAAGGCAGGATGATGGTGGAGCAGGAACACGGTGACAGGAATTGCATCATCCCCCTCAGGGGAGCCATTTGGAAGAGTCTTCAATCAACAGAGCCAAACATGAAGAAAAAGATGGTAGAATCATGGGTTTCATGTTTCCTTGGCCAAGCAGTCAAAGCCGTGTCCTGACTGTCGGGAGACAATCAGGAGTTTTCTTTAGTATTTTTAGTATTCTTTAGTATTCTTTGTAATATAGTCTTGGAATCCCTGCTGGTCAGAGATGCCTTAGAAAGTCTCTTTTCCCAGCCCAGTAGTCAAAGAAGGAGTCAGAACTCTTCCATTCTCGTTCTCAAGGTTGTTTATTGTTTTGTGTCTATAAAATTCTTTCTCCGACCCACCGAGGTCTGTCTGGCAGGTTGGGTTGAGACACACTGGTGTTATCTTTTTATACTAAAAACTCCATGTACAATATTTACCATAACTTCCCAATCCCTATCACCTGTGTTAGACACTGAGCTTCTACTCTAAACCAATCCAAAAGTGCCAACATCACCCAGAAGATGGAGGCCAAGAAGAAGAAGAAAAAAGGACAAGGCACACCCAAATTCCTCCATCTTAGGACCCCGAGCCCCCATTCTAAAAACCTCAAAAATCTATTTTTCACCCTGTGATGAATTCACTATCATTCTATTTCAACTTTCGTGGCTTGTAAATCCTCATATAACGTTGGTAATTTTTTCCATGGGTCAAGATCAAAGGCACAGGGGTCTTGGGTTCTGTGCCAAGGTCTCTGAACCTCTGGGCAGGGGCTGGAGTCCTCCAGGGCAGCCAGAGGAATTTCCTGGGTTCCAGCAATATAGTTATAGTATAATATAGTATAATAAAGTAATTAATTAGCCTTCTGATGTCATGGAGTTCTGCCATCATTCCTGGGTTCTGACAATATAGTTATAGTGTAATATAGTATAATAATGTAATTAATTAGCCTTCTGATGTCATGGAGTTCTGCCATCATTCTTCCCACCCGTTGGGCATTCCTATCACCAACAGAAACCAAGTGGGTTTAGTGCTGTGGGTTTGGGTTTTGTCACTTTGTTTGCTCTTTCTCTCAGGTGATCTCTGGTTTGGAGAGCCAAATCCGCAAGCTGAGGGAGGAGCTGATCCAGGCCAACGCCCTGAGGAACCATCAGCTGCTGGACCTGAGCCTGCAGAGGGATGAGGAGAAGCTGAAGGCATCTCGAGACAAGGAGGAAGCACTGAACAGCCTGAAGAGGGAGATGGAAAAAGTGATATCAGAGCTGAAGAGGAAGCACACGGCGGAGACAGAGGCGGCTTTGAGAAAGGTAGGGGATGGACAAAATCAGCTCCATGGGGCAGAAGGGGAGGGATCACCCCAAAGCTCAGCTGAGCAAAGTTTCCCTGAGGAAAAATCACCTAGGGATCACTTGAGTTGAAGAAACAGATGCAGACCATGGGATGTCAGAGTGACAGCAGGAGTGTGGGGTGTTTTGGGACTCTTTGATGCAAAACTTTGCTCTGGGCAAGCTGGGGCTGGGCAGCACCTCCAGCAGGGATGGGAGGTGCCATGAGGATCCAAAGCACTTTAAAAACACAGGTGATTTCACAGGTAAAGCCAGCCAGGAGCAGGCTGATCTTCCTCTGCTGGAATAGAGACAGTGGAAGGGGTAGTTCTGCCTAGCCAAGATTTTTCTCCCTTAAAAGGAGGGTGAGCTCCTAAGGAGGGAAATACTCAGGCTCAGGGTGCAAGGAAATTGAGTCTGGTTCTTCACAGTGGCTCATCTAATTTTGCCTGTAGTGTGCATCAGGTGAGAAAGGACTCTGGTAAGATTTGAAAATGGAAATTAATGTTTCAGATTGATCAATGCTTCCCTCCCATTCTGTTCTGTGGGGTCACTGCCCACTGCTTGCTGAGCATCCCTTGGACCCCTGTCTTGAATTCAAGTATTCCTCCCCACCATTAGGGAGCTAAAACATGCAAGTTTTATTTCAAAAGCCAAACTAAAAAAACCCTACTTAATATTTATGGCAGACTCTGTGTATGTGTAAGCAGATAGTTGTTGAAGTCTCTTTTCTACATTGCATTAAGGCACTAAATCACACATTTTCTTGCAAGGGGATGTGCAGTGGCACAAATTAACAATCTGCATGGAGCGTTTGAGCAGCCTTTGTGCAAGTGACATTTCATTTACCTGCGTCAGGTTCTTGGTCTGTAATTTTAAAGAGCATTCGGAGGATTATGTTGGAAATCAGCCAGCCTGAAGCCATTAAAATGGCTGTGATCAACAATTCAGAATCTTTTCTGAATGTAAGGAAAGCTCTGCTTGGCATAATTATTTAAAGCCAAGGTCACAGAAAGTATTTAAACCTTTGAAATTCATCATTAAAGGATTAATTTTAACTCAGGAAGACATTGTCATTTTTGCTTAAAAATGGAATTTGAATCTCAATTCTTTTCTTTCTTTGATCTTTTTTTACAAGTGTAGTATAGCAAAAGAAAAGTTAACTTCTTTACATCCGCAAATTAAAGTTACAAATAATCCTTCATAGGGCAATATCTCTAATAGTCTTGAATTGTCATTTCTGTCAGAAATGCTGGTTTTCTTTAATTTGTTGGATTTTTTTCTATTTTTCAAAAAATTTGCTAATTTTAAGCTATATTAACTGCTATTGTATTTTTTTTTCTTTAACCTACTTCCCTATTTTTACCCTAATCTGAAGAGCACATGTAGAGTAAAAGATAGGAGGGGAAAAGAAAAAAGTATCTCTGTTGAAAAGTCTTTCACAGACATGTGAAAATACCTGGCATTACTTTCAAATCTCCATTCCCCATTCTGTTTCATTTCTGTCTTGCAATTGTAGAACTCTGGAAATTGGCCACAAAATCCAAAACTCGAAGTAGCTTTGAGGACAAACTCCATTTAAAGCTCAAAAGTAGCAGTTTCAGCTAATTTAGTTCAAATCTTGGTCCTAGTCCACAGAACCTTGATGAAGATGATTTTATCCAAGAGGGGGAAAAAACCATCTTAATTGCAGCATGAGCCTTGAAATTTGTTTTTGAAAATATTTTCTACCAGATCTTGTTACCTGGAAATTTAGGGCAATATGAGAGAAAAAATTGTTCTCTAAATTTACTTTTTTTGGTGCCAATTCTGTGAAGATTGCTTAAGAATCCAATGGGAAGCTGAATTTCACAGTTTAGGCGTGGAACATCTGACTGGACAGATTTTCTGAAGGTCACTCCATTCTCAAGTGATGGATCTCATTCCTCTGTGATCTGCTCTGGGAATAATGTTAATTTCTGTGTGGATTGCTTTGTGTCATTGTGGACTGTTGTTAATGTGAACATGAGGAAACAGAGAAGAAATGATTCATACTTCAGTGACAAGAAAAACAGAACTGTAAATGGGTGAAGATCCAGGATTCCTCTGGCATTGCCCTCCTGCTGCTGTGGGGGTGAGAAGAGTGAGGAGCAGAGACAGGGGAAGGAAGATTCTTCATTACAGGCACACTGACTATTTAAATATTTGTTGGTGGTTGTAGACATCTTTTTGATATTTAGGGACACATGATTTATTGAGCTCTTTAATTTTCTGTTGCTTAAAAATCCCATCTGTGAGGCTGGGACATTTATTGTGGTGTCAGTTCCTGAGCACTCCCTTAGCACTTTGGGGTTGGTGTCTGCTGGAGATTCCTGGGACACTGTGAGGATTGTGCACCTTTTTTCCTGCTTTGCTCCTGTAAGATGTTGAGGTGTTTTCAGCATTTTTTTTGTACATACCTGGTTGAGCTGACAGAAGTTTTAGGATCATTTTTCTGCAAGGTGTTTTGCCCCATTAGGAGGGTGGTGAGAGCAGCTCTGGCTGCCTCTGAATCCTGGCAGTGCCCAAGGACAAGTTAGACAGGGTTGGAGCACCTGGGACAGTGGAAGGTGTCCCTGCAATGGCTGGGGTGGGATGAGATGGGCTTTAAAGTCTCTTCCAACCCAAACCATCCCATGATTGTTGGGTGTTTGGAGCTCACAGCCCTGGAGCTGCTGGCTCCTGCTTTGGGCAGGGCCAGGTGTGCTCCAGGTTGCCCCAGCAGCACTTGGGACACTCCTGAGCCAGGTGCACAAAGCTTGGAGCAGTTCCAGCTTTGCCAGGAATGACTGAGAGCAGGAGACAAGGTCTGAGTGTGTGCAGATGTGGGGCTTGGCACTGTTTGTAACGTTCTGTGGGATTTTCTTGGCAGAGGAAATGAGCGTTCAGCAAGCACGGCCCGAGCAGAGCAGTGGACAGGCTAACAATGCTCAAAGGAAGCAACCTTGGAACACTGAAAATATCTCATAAAAAAGCTCCCTTTGAGCAGCACACATGAGTAAACTGGAGTGGGAGAAGATGATGATGGGTTTTTTTTTTTCTCTCAAAATAATTTTCAACATTTAGCTTTTTATTGACTTCTTTTCTATATTTAAATAGATATTTTGACTCATTCTGTTCAAGGTTTATGCAGGTTCCAGGAACATCTAATTCTCTGTCAGTGCTGCTTTTCTTGTGGAGAAGTAATTTACATTTTTGTGTATTGAGTGTACTGAACACACATGAAATTTGATTATAGCACAAATCTGTAGTCAAAAAACCCCCAAACCTGAGTTAAACACTTTATTTTTGGGGCTGCCTCTGATGAAAGGGAGCTGTGAAGTGATTCCCTCTGGAGAGATGGGACACCAAAGTGGCATAAAACCTGGCCAGAGCCATGCAGATCCTGCTTGCAGACTTTAGTGATGTTGATGTTAGTTGTACTCTGAGATTTCTGTGATTTTAAATCAAATCTGATGCTTACAGTTATACCTGGTACAATCACTCCACCTGTATCTTGTATCAGATCTTGGTCCTAGTCCACAGAACCTTGATGAAGATGATTTTATCCAAGGGGGGGGGGGGGGAAGTATCTTAGCTGCAGCATGAGCCTTAAAATTTGTTTATGAAAATATTTTCTACCATATCTTGTTACCTGGAAATTTAGGGCAATATGGGAGAAAAATTAGTTCTCTAAATTTACTTTTTTTTGGTGCCAATTCTGTGAGTATTGCTTAAAAATCCAGTGGGAAGCTGAATTTCACAGTTTAGGCATATCTGTGTGTGTGTCTGGTGTGAAATCCACATGAAACTCAAATACTCAAGGATCTTAAAGTTAAGGTCACTCTGTAAGTGCCCCCTTCCTTAATTAGAAATAATTATTCTATATAACAGTTTTGTTGCAATATAATGTTTTTGTAATGGGGAAAAACTCTTCAGACAGTGCCCTAAAGATGGGTACTTATTTTCTGAGCAACTTCTTGCTTATAATTTGCAAATAAGGTACTGATAATGTGCCCTAGGGAACATTTCAGTGCCTGCTTTAGCATCAGGCTCAGTGCTGCTGGGTTAATTCCCCACCCAGCACAGCCCTAGAGCAGCCCAGTTGGATGTAACTCCCTGGGCATATTTTCATGCTGCCTATGCAGGAATATCTGTGATTCACAGTATCTGTTCTGGCACTGTTGCAGATGATGTCACACTGTTCAGCACTGGCAAAGAGAGATAGAAGATGAAGGGAAGGAATATGACATCTTCTGAGATGAAAGATGCTCCAAGAGATACTTGATTAAAAGTATTGAGTTACCCCTAAGCAGTTACTCCTAAAGTAAAAGCATCTTGTGCCTTCCATGAGTTCCCATTTCTGAGTCCTGTCTCTCCAGCTCTGCTTCTTCTCTGCCAACTCCACATTTCATTAGCACCAAAAATGGTTCCATCTTTGTCCCTAAGACCTTCTGAGAACTGGCTGTGATGGGACCTTTGATCTGACACCTTTCACTTCATTAACTTGGAGACTGAAGCCACGGTTACTGCAGATAACTTTGTTTGTGATGAGTTTTCACACTCACTGCAGTGGTTCCCTGGTTATTTACATGGGGGCAAATAGGTCAGCCATAAAAAGTGGATGTGTATTCCTCCCCAGTGTAATGATCTCATTAAATTGTGTCTAATTGTAATGCAGACCTGTTTGTGTCCTTGCTGAATGCAAGCAGGACCCCCACCAGTTGTAGAAGTGACATTTTTTTAAACTTGTTTTGAGTCTATCACATCAATTATTTAGCTTAGGCTCCAGCTATGAATAATTTAAAGAGCCTCCAATTCTTACCAAGAAAAGTTGGATGTTTCCCAAGTCTCCTAATTTTTTTTCATTATAATCCAAGAGCTATTGTCTCTGATATTATCTCTCTGTTCCAGAGCAGTAATATTTTTATTGGTTTTGTTTTGTAGAGCCTTTGTACATTAAATTACATTTGGTTCTTGAACGTTTCTGACACAGCCATAGTGATTCACCAGCTAATATTAATAAAAATGAGTGTAGGACATTTGGCTTTGTTGGAGAAAATCTAGCAAAACCAGAAATGTGGTGCCAAAAGATCAAGTAAAAGCAAAACATGGTGCCAAAAGATCAAGAAGAAATGTATTTCACAAAGAGGAAATATTTTTAATGTCTATTAGCACAAAGAATGCAGATTATTTAATCTGTTTTGATAGCACCTTTCCACAAATCCTTTTAAAAGCAGTTTCCTCTGTAGTGTGTCCTTTTTTGCACTGCTCCTTCTTATTCCTCCAAAGAAAAGGCAGGATGATGGTGGAGCAGGAACACGGTGACAGGAATTGCATCATCCCTCAGGGGAGCCATTTGGAAGAGTCTTCAATCAACAGAGCCAAACATGAAGAAAAAGATGGTAGAATCATCTCAGGGATATTTCACTCAAATAGGACTAAACAGAATTTATGGCACTCTCCCTACTGGAGATGTTTCAAAGCAAGAGCTGAAGTATTCACATAGTTTCTCTGCTCCTATCTTCTTAAATAAAAATAAAAACTCTGAAAAAACAACCCAGAAAACAACAAGTCAGATTTCTGCTCCTCAGCTGTATTCATAAATCTGGTTCCAGAGTTAGGAGCCAGGAGAAGTTGGTATAACTGTCAACTGTGGAGGAAGAAAATGTGCACCCATGAGCAACAGGCTCACGTTTTAATATCTTCATTAATGTCTGCAGGGAGGTCAAGCACCATTGTTTGCATTCACAAATAGCACCACAGGGTCAAAAATGAAAATGATTGAAGCAATGAGAAATGAGAACCAGACAAGAGCTAAATGATCAATTTTGACAAAATATGCAATTAAAAAGATGGCTTTCAGCAGGGCAAGGACTGATGTGATTAAAATTAGAGCTCAATCATGTGGCCCATCTTTCAGCACACTTTACTCATGTCCTGTGATGTCAATGATAGCTGGGTAGTTGTTGAAGAAGTTTGCCTGGGTTTTTTAGGGTTTAGTGGATTTTTAACCAACTGCAATTCATCTGAAGTCTCTGTTGAAGAAGCATTCACAGGTGGGGTTTTTTTGTTGTCTCTGTCTCCTCTTTCTTTTTCAAGTGTGTGCCCAAACACCCGTCCCTGTTCTGCAGCACCTGGGCACACGCTGCCTCTTCTCCATCCCAGAACTTCCAGGTTTTATCCTTCCGAGTGGATTCATAAGATCAAGACTCACAAAGTCCTGGGGATGGTGGATGAGGTGAATGCTGAAGTTTTGCCAGTGGCAGAACAACTGTTTTAATTATTTTTTCAGTCGTTTCCCGAGCCTTTATTCACTTTCCAAACAACCTGTAACACACCAGCTTTATCTTGTAATGCACAATTGCTTATTATTTCAGCTTTATTAAATACTTTTAAAAGCCCAGCTAAATCATTACCTCATGCTCTCCCTTTTTGCCCAATACCTTGTGTCTTGGAAAAGGCTGATTGCTTGTAGATCCAGTTTTATCTATCTAATTTTATTTATCCTTGCATTCCTGGGTACTTGATAATATTTGGAAAACATTGGCTTTTTTCCAGTGTGGTGCTGACTGTAACATGAGATTACTGATGGATTTTTTATTTTAACAACTGAGCCAATTCATTCTTAGCTTTGTTGACAATTCTGGAGTGAGGTTCCTGGTCAGGTGTGACAGGAAGGATTCCCTGCTCCTGATCCCAGTCCCTGCTGGTTTCACTGGGACTCCTCTGTGGTTTTGGTTGTGCAAACAGGAGCTGGTGTTTGTTCCTTGGAATTAGAGGTAGAAAATCCTCCTGTATCCATCAGCTCCATAATCTTACTTTGTTTGGAAGTTTCTGGGATGATGCATCCTTTGCACAAAGACTTTCTCAAGTCCCCCAGACCCCAGAGTCAGCACAAGCCCCTGCAAAAGGTGCCCCATGGAGCGTGGCCATCGCATCCCTGCTTAGGTCAGCACAACACAATAAAACAGATTTCCAAGTAGCTTTGTTTAGGAAAAATGCTCAGTGATCAAGACCAAATTAATGTAAAACATAACAATTGTGTTTTTAAATATGGCACATTTGAAGACATTGTTTACACTCATTTGCTCTTTCTTCATATCATTATAATAGAGAAAAGCTGCAGGTGGCTTTTTCCTTCTTCTTCTTTTTGAAGGAGTGTTTGGGAAATAGGGAAGGGGTAAAACAATGTTATTAGTCCTTCAGAGTCATTAATGTGAAGAAAGAAAAGTGCTCCAAAATGACTTGCTTACAGCTGCAGAACATGTCATGGAGTAAAACCCACCTTCATTAAATGGGTGAGAAAGAATTCTAATTGTTTTGAAGTTCTTATGATCAGTCTGTATGTGCTTCATTGTAACATGATACTAAAGTGCCTCAATTATGATTTGTATATTTTGGTGCCAGAAGGGTTTTTTTCTTATGCTGAATTATTAAGTTCTGTCAGCTGCTGGGCTGTCATATAGAGATACAGTAAATCACATTATATTTTGTCATGGATTACACAGAGCAATAAATTTGGGAAGAGAGATCAAAGTAGTTTCACAATCACATCTGAGTGTAGGAGGGGTGTTTAACTTGTAGAAAATCTGATTTAGGTGAAACTGTTGCAGTTCTTGTGTGAATTTGAAATGAATTTAAATGTTTGCTTGAAAATGAATAAGGTACAAATCCCCAAAAGAGTTCTCCTGTATTTAGTTCAGAGGAGTTAATTCTGACCTACAGCTGCAGGACAGAGAACAGATAAATAATTAAACATTGGGAATGTTAAGAGCCTTGCAATGCCTTATTTATGTTTTTAATTGCTTTGATGATGGAGCAATATATTCCATTTTCTTTTTAATTGGCCTTTGCTGGACTTGGGAAGTTTCTCCTCGGCTCAGTAACGCGCTCTGGCTCCGGGAAGTTGTCTCTCTTTTGGGGAAGCTTTGTCATATTTAAAATACAAAAATTAATCCAACATAATCTTGCTTAGGAGCACTGATGGCTTCAGATCACAGATTTGTTGGGGGATATGGCTGTATTTTCAGTGTCTGTCTTTCCAGCTATAGAAGCTTAACTTTTGTTGGGCTCTTGTCTAAGGATGTAACTTCAAAACACTGAATTAACTTTGTGATACCAAGTTAATTTATTGATACCAAGTTACTTCAGGGGTACAGTTTGTCCTTTGTTCCCACTTTTTCTTCTATTTAATAGCAAAGATTCTGTCTTAAAATGATACATACATAGAATGTTTTTCTACTCATTGTCTTCTTAATAAATGCTTGTTCTTGCCACAAAACTCAAGACAATGCAAAATCTAAAGTCTTCATTCTTATCCCTTTAAAATTCTTTCAGGAGCCTTAAAGTCTCTCCTTGGCAAAAATCAAGATGTGTGAATTTAGCTGATAAATAATGATAAAGTGCCTGGGACTCGGAAATCTCCAATTTCAGAAAGAATCATGTTTTGTTAAGCTCAGGTTAAATAGTCCTAAACTGAGTCAAGTCACGGATCAGTGTCACATCTTGGGGCTGTTGCCTTCTGTGCATGGAGGAAGCTTTAGCTTTGACTTGATGTGAAACATCTTCAAAGGTGTTTCCCAGCCTGTCCCCTCGTGGTTTGGCTGGGGGTACCAGAAATGTCTTTGCCTGAGTAATTCTGGAAATTTCTTTATGTCAGAGTGGGGGAGAGCCCGAGCTCATGAGAGGAGTGAGGTGCCTGCATTTCTCAGGGATGAAGGCAGCTTGTCAGAGCTCAAATAATTCCTGTTGGCTGCACATTTTCTTTGTTCAAACTCTGAGAAAGAACATGCCAAGCACTTTTGATATAACACCTTAAACTCAGTTTAAATAGCCATCATTGTTTGGTTGGATGGAACAGGAGAAAAGAGGAAATATTAAAATGGTAATCCAGGAATGTGATTTAGGGACTCTAAAGTGGAGAGGGTTGCAGTCTCCCCATCTTCACCTGGTTTACCCTATCTTGTTGGAATGTGGAGCTGTGGGAAGAATCGTGCCATAGTATAAAACCTGAGCCCAAAGTTGGTGAAATGGGAAGATAATGAGAAATCTCAAAGCCAGCTGCCCAGTGTGATGGATGGCAGATGAGAGGCAGTGACATCTGTGATGAACATTTGAATCTCTTCATTTGCAGGAATCTCTGTCACCACAAAACACCACACTGATTTCACCAATAATCATCTTACATATGATTGAAGAGAGTAAATCAAACAAAAATCAGCCATCTTTGCCTGTGCTGTCCATGATCCCAGCCCAGAGTTTATCACACCCAGCAATCTTTTGGTAAAATGTCCCAGAACCTCAGATTAAACCCTGTCCCAGTCTCAGATTAAACCAAAATTCTCTGCCAGCCCTTTGAGTGCCTGATGCACTCACCAGTCTTGCATTCTGTAAAGGGTAGTTCAAGCATTAAAAAATTGCATGGGGCAAACCCAGGCTGTTAATCTGGTTTTAAACCCTTGTCTTGTATGCAAGGCTGGTATTTTGAGCCAGTTTGTTTGAAATAATGTGCCTGGCTGACAGCAATATTGACTGGAAATCAGCATTAGTGATGCTGGGGAATGTTTAGATGCTGATTAAATCCATGTAGATGAAGGTAATAATTGTGTCCTGGTGCAAGGCTGGTGTAACCTGGGCATCAGCCACCCTGCAGCTGGAGTCCCACAGAAAACTTTCTGGGTGAGTTCAAAATGCCTGTATTTAATTCCTCTGCGTAATTTCAGAATTGTTAGAAAGACTCTGTTGGTTTAAATGAGAAGTCTGGAATTTGGAGTTTTCCTAAGGCACAGTTTGCAGAAGCAGTTTCTCAGTGGGCTCCCAGTGAGCACAGAACTGCAATGTGCTGCAGAAAGGCAATTCTCTGTGCAGGTACTGTCAAAGGCATTTCTATTCATTCTCGGGGTTTTTCCCAATGAAAAGTACCTCACACATGAATAAGACATTTTTTTTTCTCCTTAAGATGTATGTTTAATGAATAAAAAAATAAAAAGGAAGAGATTTGTAGACCTCCAAAAGTGAAATGTAAAATAGAATATTAATAGGATTTTGGGATTTCTATCATTCATTTTCAAAACCCTTGAAGTCATTTGGTACTTGACTAATTATTCTGTTAACATCATTTTGGGTATTCAACTATTTTTAATGGTCTTTTGGGTGGTTCAGATTACATATTTGAACTGTGTGTGCTATTTTCACGGCTGAACAGAGATCCAGCTTTCATTTCTGTCTGATTGGTGGGGAGAGCAGGAGAAAGAGCAGGAGTTTGGTGTAGGAAGTCACCCACTGTCAGTGTTAGAGGCACATAAGGAAAATGCATGTTTGAGGCTTTGAGTCAAAATGGAATTTTTATGTACAATCAGATGAACTTTAAAGGTGATCTGCTGATCTCTGAAGTTTAAACAGATATTGTACAGAGAGTTTTAACATACTTAATAACAAAGATTGCCACCATTAACCATTCTGAAGGTCATTTTCTTCTGACATCTATCAAATTACACAATCTTGAATTTTGGTACAAAGCATAATGCTGTCAAACTTAAAATAGAAATATTCCAGAATGTGGAGTGGTGTGTTGTTTTTTGAGGTAAATGGGCCCCATTTACATTAGTTCTTTGATGTTAAATTCCTTGCTGCACATCAGAGAACAGTTGCTTCTTCCCTGGAGCAAGTTTTCTTTCTTCTTCTTCCCCCACCCTTTGATTTTTTTTCCTCCTTTTTTTTTTCTTCTTTTTTTTTTTTTAAGTTTGCTTACACTTTTATCTAACTAATTATGGAGGATCAGCTTATGGATGGCCACTTTTAGCTAGTTGCAGGCATTTTGAAAAATGATTCTTTCATAGCTACTACCCTAAACAGAAAAGTTCTTTAATCTGCTGCTTCTCTATCAGTGAATATGGTGTTGTGTGTGTATATAGATATAAAAATCTAGTTATGAGAGCTCTTTCCAAGACTGGAATGTAGAGAAACATGGAATTATTCAGGTTGGAAAAGACCTCTAAGGTCATGGAGTCCAACCATAAACCCAACACTGCCAAACTGATCACTAAATTCTGATTGTTGGGGTTGGAAGGGGCCTTAAAACTCACCCAGTGCCACCCCACAGGGAAGGATTTTTTCCCCAATATCTTACCCAGTGCACAGGTTTGTAATGTTTCAAAGCTTCTGAACAGCTTTATTTTTGATAAAAACCCAAGACTTCCCAAAAGCCTCCATGGGTGCTGCTGGAGATGGAATTGTCCACGTGGCTGCCAAGCCCAGAGGGACCTGGGGCTGGTCAGGGCTTGTGCTCCACTGAGTGGAACTGGAACTGGAAGTTCCCTCTGATGCACCTCATACCTTCAAATAACTTCTAAATACTTGGTAATTGGGGTAGGACACGGTGTGCTTTTGTGATGTGGTCCTGTCACAGATCCTGGGCTCTTTTACTGATGCTGTTCTGTTCCATGAGAGGAGAAAGTGAAAATGGGGCTGTGTTAGAAGAGCATCCATTAATTCAGACACCACATCTGGAGTGCTAATAAGTTTTTTGTTTTAATTTTTAAATTTTTTTTGGTTTTGATTTTTTAAAATTTGATTTTTACACAAAATGTTTTGTTGAAGTCGATGCAGTTTTGCTCAGCAACCACAATATGATGCTTTAAGGCTTGTTAAAGAATTACAGTTGGTTTTTAAAACCAATTAACTGCAACAAGGGCATAATCTTTTTAATGCAGAAGTCCTCTGTAATATAAAATAACTGCATGTAAAATCATCATAATCAGCTAATTTTAGCTAAAATATGTATTGACTGTGTGAAACTAAACACGAGTTCATTTTTGAATCAGTGGAATTCCTCTGCTGCTTATCCAATTTAAATCTTTTTCATTACAAAAATGGATATTCCAGTTGATATTTCTGACAAGCTTGTGCCAAGTGGGAATTTCAGCAGCCACCTCTCACACACGGAAAACTGGTTTCAGACCATTAACTCTATTTGCAGTGCTGCCCATTGCTATAAAAAGAGCTTGACTTTAATGAACACTGGCTGACCCTCCAAATGTTCACCTTCCACTTGGATTCTTATTCATTATGTTTCTGAAATAGCAGCTAACCTGAAAGGGAGGGAATGCCCTTAAAATAATTCAGAAACAGCTCGTGCTTCCTCCAGCACGTGCACCCAGCAGCCAGCTGGAAAAGAAGGAGCCCAGGAAGCTGCTGTGTGTGGGCACCAGGCCAGTGTGAACCTTCTCATTTATCAAGATAAATTTGGTATAAACCCCCTGATGTTCCCTGTACACAGCTCTGTGTGTATTTACTTATTGCTTAAAACAAAAAAGAGTAAAAAGACATTTTCTGTGCATAGCAGTTCCCCAGGGAAGGTGGTTTGTGTCCCCCTTGGTTGCAAAGCAGCAGCCTGTATAAAGAGGTATTAAATTAGTTTTAGTTGCAGGTTTTGAGAAAGGAGAAGTTTCATGTTTCTGCAGTTAAAAGATGGCAGTGGAAGAGAGGGTGCCCAGGCAGCCCCATGAGTTGGATCTTTTCAGTGCTGTAAATTGTGGTCTGTGCCTTCATCAGAGCTGCTGGTGTGGTTTGTGATGATGCAAGAGCTGCTGGGTGTTACAGACCTCAGGGAAAAGCTGAAGTCAGCAGGAGCCACAGAGTTATGGAATGGTTTGGGTTGGGAGGGACCTTAGAGCCCATCCCATTCCACCCCTGCCATGGCAGGGACACCTTCCACTGTCCCAGGCTGCTCCAAACCCTGTCCAGCCTGGCCTTGGGCACTGCCAGGGATCCAGGGGCAGCCACAGCTTCTCTGGGCACCTGTGACAGGGAAAAATTCCTTCCCAAAATCCCATCTAACCCTGCCCTCCATCAGTGGGAAGCCATTCCCCCTTTTCCTGTCACTGCATATCCTTGTGAGAAGTCCCTCTCCAACCTTCCTGTGAGACCCTTTGAGGTACTGGCAGGGACTGCCCATAGTCTTTAGTGCCACAGGGCCAATATAACCAGTTTTAGTCAACCAGAGCCCACGGAGCTGTGCTTGTGCTGTCTCCAGGAGAAGCTTTGGGAACTCAGTACCTCTGAAATTCAGACGCCTCAAATGTTTGGGACTGGAAGAAAATGCAAGAATTTATGGTTTGTTGGCGACTGGGAGACAAAACTTATAAATATTTTGCTAACTGGAAGTTGTTAAAGCCATTATAAAATAAAATGTTGCAATTCCTTTTAAGTAAACTGGTAGGATATCCATTCTTTGCCTTTAGTTAGGAACAAAAGAATAAAACAATAATGAAATTCGGAGTATCTTTCTTTTGGATCACCTCTGTCCTGTCTCTCAGAGGTCAGCCTGATTCTACTCAGTGTGAACAAACAAATTCTAATTTGTTTATGGAACTCATGAGCGGTTCTTTATTATTTATTGGGATTTCATCTGTGGGTTCAGGAGGTTATAAAGCTGCTTCTATGAAAGATGAGGACTTTTACCCCAGGCAAGTTGAGCGAGAGCAGCTGTAACGTGATCTGTGCAGTGCCTTGCTGACGAGTCCCTCTCCCTTTCTGGGACTAACAGTAATTTATGCTATTGCTGTAGTTTATTTTTTTACTTTTTTTTCTCTAAAGATAAACTGGCAGTTTCGGTCACTTTATGACATGCAGTGGTGGTAAAACATCATCTGAAACTAGGCTTCAGTACAATGGAACGAGTGTTAACGTGGGTCAGCCTGAGTACAAGGAGAAACAGAGCATGGACAGAGCTCCCTGGGATAGCTGGGGCTGTGTCACCACTCCTTTTATTTATGCACCCCCACCATGGGCCCTTACAGTGTTTGTGGTTCACTTTTGAGTGATAAATGGAGGAAAAGTGAAATTTAATTTGTCTGGTGCTCCAGAATTCTTCTAGATGCTGGTTCAAGCCAATGTGTATTGCCATTATCTCTGTTTATAACAATCTCAAGCCATGATGTCGTCTCAAAAATGATGCACAAATTTGATAAATGGTTTTGCCAACTTTTTTTAGTAGATTCCTTAGTGCCAACAAACAGATGGAGACATCCATATGTTTCATAATTTTGGAATTTGAAGGGATTGAGGATCTGAAATTGCAATTTCATGTAAAGTTTAGGATTACTTTGAACTGGCTGTAATATTCTTAGGCTGAGCTGCACCTTACAGAGCTGCCCGGATTGCCGAGGATGATTCCAGCCCTACCATGACGATCCGTGGCTCTAAGCTCCTCGATTTATAGCCCAGCAAAATCAATAAGACTCTTTGCCTGCCTGAAATCCCTGGAGTCTGCAGAAATGGAGCCTGAGCTGGATCCATGCAGCGTTCAGAGGCTTTGGGGGCCCCTGTGGGGTTTTTTGGTCCCCCCAAAGAGGGGCTGGCGGGAGCCGGCGTTTGGGCGCTGGATGCGGTGCCGTAAAACGAAGGACGACAGATCAAAGGTTTGAGCAGGAGGTCAGATAGATTTTGAAAACTTAATCAGCTTAAATTTGCTTCAGAACTCAGCTGTGTGATATTCTGTCCCCTCCTAAGAAAATATTTGTCTTAGACACCTGTCCTCAAGTTTGAGAGCCAAGGAGATGAGAGCGCCGAGCAGTTCACCTGAGGACAGCGTGGTGGGGCTGGGCTGGGCTGGTTTCTGCAAGAAAAATACAAATCACCTTTCTCTCCTGAAATGAAATTGCGTTTATTTTTGTATTAATATCACTATTATCAAATTATTTCTGAAATTAAATTATTTGAGGGGAAAAAAAACCTTAAGAGCTATTTTTCCTGAGATGATAGAAATATTTGCTGGTTTGATTCTGATATGACCAAGCAGCCTTGTTTTCAATTTGGTTTATTCTTTAGCTTTGAGATGGGAAAAAAAAAAACTGGGGTAAGGAAAGAGCTGTATGTCCATGCTGCATTTTGGGTGGATTTTCATTGTAATTCCCACCTTTCAGTGTAATTCCCACCTTTCTTGAGGAAGTGATGAGCAATGGGACAAAGGACATTTGCAGACACAAAACTGAGAGCTGAAGCTGAAGTGTCCCCCATGTCACATTGCCTGGGACTTTCTCCTCATTTTTCCCCCTCTGTTCAGAAACAAATTCATCCTGATAAACTTGTTTACGTGTGCTGCCTCCTTCCCCTGCCCCGCACATGCACACACACACTCTCATTCTCTCCTTTTTTTTTTCCTTTTTTTTTTTTAATCCGCAGAACTCTTTATGTTTTTCTAATAATTGGCAGCAGAGGTACAATTTCTCCCCTCTTTCAAGTGATGAATAGTTGGCCCGAGATCAAAGGCCAGCCCTGGCGGGTTTCTGGCTGCCACAGAAGGGCGTTGGGGCTGGCGCGGGGCCGGCGCTCCGTGATGGGCATGAGGAGGAGGAGGAGGTGCCAAGGTGGCAAAGTGTCTGTGCACGTCCCGTGTCTGAGCTAACGGGGCTCTCCTTTGTGTGTGTTCCAGGCCAACAGGCGGCTGAAGCAGGCGGAGGAGGAGTTCACCCTCAAACTGGCCAGGTCCACGCAGGTAGGTGGCCAGCAGGCTGGGAGCTCAGGTGAGCCTGTTCCACTTGGGAGCTCGGTGGAAAGTTGAGTTACTGCTGGTTTTGACAACCGAGAGAGGTCACATCCCCTTGCTGAATCAGCGTCTTGCAGATTTTAATGAAAAACTACAGAGCATTAAGCTGGAAAATAGAAGTGAGGTTTTTGAGTTCTGAATTTTATCTTTTTCATCTCCATCATCACTTCCTGAGGACCTCAGAGGACCAAGTCCTCCTTCAGCCAGTGGGAAGGAAGGTGAAGTGCTCCATCACATCTCATAGAATCATTGCACAGACAGGACTTGCATTTCATGTTACAGGTGGTGTCACCCCAGGTTTCTTCATCTTTATCATTGATCCCCACCAGTTCTGCATTTCTGCCCAAAACAGCACCTTGAGGAATGTCAGTGTCCTGGTAGCAGACTGGTTTTGACTTGAGTTTTTGCTCTTCAGAGAACTCAAAAGATGAAATGAGCGTTGAATTTACATATATGCTTAAAAATGGTAAGGCTGGATGGTTTTTACGTACTTCAGCTTTCAGTTTGACTGACAGGTAGTACTGAAGTGTGAAAAATGATGGAGATGCAACCAGAAGTTAAGCTTTTAATAAGAAAAAAATTGCCACAAGGATTTGTGTGGAGGTGTCATTCTCCTCATTGCTCCCAGCCATAGCAGAATGTGCCTTGCACTGCAAAGTGTGTTTGCAGCCAGCAGTCCAATAATAGTCTTTTAAAATCAATAAAAACACTACAAAGAAGGGTTTAGCAGCCTCTAATCTAGATAGAAATGATCAGTGAGACAATAACAAGAAACTGCAAACTTTACTGTTTTACCAACACTTCAAAATATTTAAAACTCTTGATTTCAGCTTTTCATCTCCTTTATTCTCTGTAACACTTGTCCAAAATTGTGACTCAATTGTGACATTTATTGGCTGTCACTTTTTCACACTGCTTTATCAGAATCTTTGGTAAGTATGTCTTATATTCTATTTCTAAAATCTAACCTGTATTTTTACACATTCATTTGCATACGGAGAGGTTGTAGAGTCTCCATCCTTGGAGATACTTAAAACCTGACTGGGCTGATCCTGAACAACGAGCTCTGGGTGATACTTCTTTAAACTGGTCCATTCCACTCTCACCAATTCCACGATTCTGTGGTAAATCAGAGATAATGTTCTCTGTCCTAAATACCTTGCCAATAATTTTAAATTAGTAATTTAGTGATTTTTGAGAGCCTTATTTATAAAGAAAGAAAGACACAACAAAAAAGACCTCTTCTTTTTTTTTTTTTATCTTTCCATCTGAACCTGAAAAGCAGGAAATGGTTAAAGCTCAAAAAGTAACATTTAATCCACATCAGACCTGCAATAAGAGATCCCTTCCATTGCTACCTCTATTTTACCTTTTGTCATTGTCACCCACATGTGAGTGCAATCAAGGCAGCCTCTCCATGCCAGACTCAATCCAATGTCAATACAAAAATGGTTCTTGGTCCATTTCTTAAAGACAGTTGGAATAATCGAAGCATTTCTGAATTTTTAAGCAAGGGATGAGGGAAATTGCTTTAATTGTTGCAGCAGGAACACGTAGGTAGTGTAGGACAAGGTAAGAACTTTTTAACCTAAATGTCATAATAAATTTTGTCGGACTGACAACATTTATTATGTCATATAATATTTATTGGCCTGCAGAACAGCCTCAAGATTTGGGGACATGTTTTGTATTAAGGTACCTTTGCTGTAGCTGGGGCATTTTACTGGCAAGAGCTGGGCCCAGTTCCTCAGCACTTTCTGGGGCAGACACAGTACATCCATCATCTGTCAGGGCTGTTTGGCTCAATAAAACCATTTCACCCTGATGTCTGAATTTCTTTACTTGTGTGGGTTTAAATCAAATCCCCCAAGTTACTTGGACACGCTTGGCTTTGGGGTTTTTTTTTTGTAGCTCACTGTTAATAATTGGTCGATTGCAACTTTTCTTGTGGTCGCCTTGCTGACAACATCTGTCCAGTCTTTCTCTCTGTGGCCTCTTGGAACATTCACTTTTAACACCCACACAGAGAAGATATTTCAAGAAATTTCCTCTGAAGTTTATACAAAGTAAATAGAAATTTTTGCTCTGAAAAGTACTGCACAAAGCAGATCTTTCTTCATCAATTTCTGCTGAAATTTCCTTGCTTGGATTTCAGAAGTCCTGTGCTAGACCAGGCTCTCAACCAGTAAAAGCTTTAAATCTCAAGTTTGTGTTATTGAGGAGTTGGCTGCTTTGTTTTCTTTTTAAAATGGCAAAATGAGACATACTCAAAATGCTGTAGTTTTGCATGAGGTCAAGTTGTTATCTTAATAATTTACATAATCCATTGCTTTCTTCTGCTTTCTCCTGTGCATTACACACCTGGTAAAACCACATTTCTGCAAATTGTCTGTCTTCTAAACAATTACCTGAACTGCAAACCCGGAGACACTGCTTAATCCTGGCTAGAGAGTTGCACCCTATCCACATAATCTCTAAACTTTGGCATATTGGTCTCAAAAATCCTTCTTTTTGATGGGTATTACCTTTTGAAATACGTATTTCTTTTTTAGAAAAGCAATACAGAAATACAAAGGTAGATTTTACACATAATCTGGTTACTTCCTGGGGTTTTCAGGTAGGTAAAAAGAAATAAATTTACTACAGAGTTTTAATCAGGCTTTTCCCCTTTCCCAGTGATTTTAGTACCTTCATTTGTAGCACAGTTCTTGCACTAGTCTTGGCCTATTATTAGGTTTTTTAACTTATTTTTTTTCCTAGATATGTAATTAATATAGATAAATGTTTCTCTGCCAATGAGGAGGCCTGGCAAAGTCTAAGCACTCTGGTAGTCTCTCCCTGAACTGCCTGTGTGCTAAAGTGCTTTTAGAATTATTCTATAATATGCTGCTACAGCAGCTTAACCTTAAGCTTGAATATATACATTAAAGTCAGTGACTCTCCCACATGTCTAAGTGCTTTGCTGGGTGATGACATGTCAGTGTAAAATTCTGTAAATATGCCTAAAGGATCAGGGTTAGTTATGAGTTTCCCCAGTGATGGAAAAAGGTAAAACAAATACAATTCAACAAACGACGAGTGAATCACCTAAAAGGTCTGGATGTGGAGTCAGGTCCTCACTCTATTGCTCAGCAAAATCTGCTCCTTTCAGCAGCTCAGAAATGTCACTGTCAGGTTTAAATTTCAGTCCAGTGTGTGAATGTGGGTGTTTTTGTTCTCAGCAGTATCCAGGTGTAAAGCATCCCCCAGGAAAAGGAGCAGCAGCATCCCAATGTAAACTCACACTCCCCTTGCAGAGCAGTGCAGGACATGGAGCAGGCTCCAGTTTGAAGATCACAGATGTGCTTTGTTCTCATGTGTAAATATTTTGGAATGTCACAGTGGAAAACACTTCCAAATATTTTGTGTTCAGCGGTTCTTGTCATTTCCAGCCTTGCTCTGTTCCTTTTCTCTGCGTGGAGCTCCATGCCCTGCTAGTGTGCAGTGTGCTAATTTCAAACACCCAGCTCACACAGCAGAACATCCCATTGCCATATTTATATTAAAAAAAATGCAAAATGCATGTCTTTTATTGAGGGGAGCTTTAACATGCTGCTTTCTTTTCAGGAGATAGCTGAACTGAAGGCAACCATTTCCTTCCTGACAGAGGAGAGCAGCCAGCAGCAGCTTGTGGTGGAGCAGCGGCTCCAGGAAGCCGCGCAGAAGTTGGAAGATGAGAAGCAGCAGCTGATGACAGATAATGACAGAGCAATCAAGGTAATCTGGGCATTTCAGTCGCTGCTGCTGCTGCCTGGGTGAGGGTAATTAAAAGTTCTGAATGCAGGGCTGGTTCCTGTTCACACAGAGCTCGCCCAGACATCCCCAGACCTTTGATGGAGCTGATGACTCAGGCTCCCTTTCCTCTAGCTGATCCCATGCCTGCAGAAAACGCCTGGATTTGGCAAATCTAATCCATCCATGTCAGTCAAATACTTGAATCTTTCCTGTTCTCTTTCTTTTTGTACTGGCCCTGATGCTTTAGTGTGTTTCCAGCAGCTTTATGCTGTGCTTTCAGGGCTTGAAAGAGAGGAAAGGTGAAAAATAGGAGAGTGTGTTCACAAACCTTCCCAACTTTCATGTTTAAGGCTGCATTGATTTAAAACTTGTCCTCAACTTTCACTGAAAAATACAAGCAAAGTCCGTGCTGAATGTTAAAGGAATAAAGTATTTGTTATCTGTAGTTTTATACATATTTTAATCTACTTTTTCATACATATTTTTCTTCAGAATTCCATTCTTTGGCTTTTCTCATTGTTTTAAGGGACTGAATAGCCAAATTGTGTTCTTGCTTTTTTGACACCGTGACTCAAGGTGGCTGCAGAGAATTCCACCTGTAGAAGTGAGCAGAATTGGCTTTTAAACATTTTTTTCTTCTCAGAGTAGTAAAGAGCAATGAGAAAATTTTGAAACTGTCATCTGGTCTTTTGACAATAAAAACAACTCATGAAAAGTTGTATAGATGGAGGAAATTCCTTTTCTTTTCCTCTGTAAAGACATTTAATCATACCAAAGAATTACATTATTAAATGTAAAAACTCATGGAAAAATCAACTCCTACAGTTTATGTAATTTTTTGTGCCTAAAAGATACTATGGAAGTTTTTAAATGTTGGAAATCATTGGATTATGGTGCACTTAATGCTGTCCTCTATATTGGAATGACTTGCTTTAGGTTGTCATTACTGTCTCATCATCTGCAGAATGTTTTTCTTCCATTGATTTTTAATTATCATTATTTTTTCTTAAGGAAAATGTCTGCCTTTATTTGTGTGCCTGTTGAGGAAAAGAATTTTCTGATCATTCTGTGAAAGGTCTAACTATAAAAATGTTGGCTCTAATCTGTTATTCAGGTAGAATCACCACAGGTAGGTTATTTTATCACCAGGCTCTGCAGAGAGAACACAGGTAAATCCCATTATTTTCAGGTACAGGTGAAGTTTTACCACTTAGGAGCATGAACTGTTTGTAGTTCACTTTTCCAGTGGCCACCAAGATCTGCAGAAGCCCCGTGACAGTGGAATCATCTTCCACAGAGTCAGGAATACACAGTAATTCAACTTATCTTGGTGCCTTCTTGAGTTACATGTTGGAAAAACATGGTTCAGACTCTCAAGCAGCGTTTTTCTTATGGTGCAAACTCTACTCTTGAGTTTCTGGATTCTCTTAAGTTACAGGCATGGAATAATTCAGCTGTTGGCAACACCAGTTTTTGAACAGTAATGATTATAGGTGGTATGAAACCCTTCTGCATGTAAATCTATTATAAACTTCATTTTGATGTTATTACTTCACAATGTAATGAAATCCATAAAAACCACAGGGAAATTGTGCACAGGATTTCTGAGCAGTGTCCCAGGGAGTTTTTAGCACTGGTGCTGGAAGCTTTAAAAGGTTTTGTCAACTTGGAGAAGAAATTGGAGGAGCTGTTTTGCTTGGAGTTCTTGAATTTTGTTTAGTATCATTAATACTGTACTTTTAAAAAAAATCTTCCTGTGAAACCACTGATTTAATGGAAATTTACTGAAATCCAGATACCCAGGCAGAAAATTCCTAAGAAGCTAAAATGCTGTGTACACTTCTGGAAACAGAAAAAGGTGGTTTTAATATTTGATCACTTCGTATTTTTAAGAACCACACATATTTCTAGGCAAGCATATGCAGAAATACTTTGCTTTTTATTAGCCTGGGGCAAAAAAAAAAAAGGGTTTTGGTGAAAATGGAATCCTGGATGTCCTAGAGATGGGGAACAGCATCTAACCTAGGGTAAGCTGAAGACCTTGAGGGATGATTAAAGGAACATTCTACAAACAAAGCAATTCTTAATGTAATGCAAACCTTTGAGGAGACTCAGTGTAGTAAAACCTATTGCAAATACTATCATTAAAAATCAGCCTTTGCTAAATATAACATTGATTTAAACTAACATTGAGGAACAGATTGCAATTTCCTCTATTGGTATTGGGTGGCTTCCTGTAAGACCTTCCAATTATTATTTCCTTTCAAAGAGAGAAATACATTTTTACAGAAACCAACTGGCTCTCAGAGAAGTTTTGGATTTAGGCAGTAAAGTGATATCCAGATGTGGATGCCATAATACATGATTTTGATGTTAATTCAAATTCCTGACTCTCTTTGCTAGTAAAAGATCTCTGATTTGTTATTGTTGCACAATTGCATCCATCTCCTTCAACTCAGTATTTCTTAAGGTAGTATCTTAAATATTAGTCAAAATATATTTGGATATATTGGACCTTTTAAGATCCAATATATCCAAATATATAATGGATATATTGGGTATGTAATACTGGATCTATTGGATATATATCAATAGATCAATATGATCTATTGGATCAATAGATCAATTGGATATATTGGATATATAATAATGGACCCAATATAATGGATATATTGGATATATAATAATGGATCTTTTAAGAACCTCCTGCTTCTTTTGACAGCCAAAAACCCAATTTGAACAAGGCTTTTTGCCTTCAGGGGGCCTCAGTTTGGGACAGTTTGAGACAAATGCTTGAAGGCCTTGGTGCTCTGTGTTAGGTCTGGCCTAAGGGCAGGTTGGACTTGTCATCACTCATAAAATCAGAATAAATCTTTGGCTCTCATGTTCCTCTCTTGTGGCTCAGGGTGACCCCTCTGGGAGCAGCAATGTCCCATGGCAGATCCCACAGTGCTGAGGTGTGACCCAAACCCAGCTCCCCTCATGGCCATGTCCTTCTTTGGGCTCCCCAGGGGTTCAATCCAGAGCAGAGCCCAAGGACACTGGGCTGGGGCAGGGGGGACAAAGGGCAGAGCTCACCTGGTCACTGAGCTGTGCCCCAGCTGTGCTCAGCCCAGAGATAAGGAACCCAATTTTTAAATTATTTTTTATTATTTTTTATTAATTTTAATTATTTACGTTATTTATTTAATTTTTTAAATTTTCTTTTAAATTTTTGAAATTATGTTTCTTGCATCCTCATAGCATTCTACCCACAGCAGCCTGGAGCTTGATAATTCCAACAGTTGGAGGAGCATTTACCAAACTCCTCTGCTGCTTTTGGTTACTGAGCTGGGCAGAACAAGAAGTTGGTGGCATCATAAAGATACCTTGAGGTTATTTATGAAACCCCAGCCTTGGTTGTTTAGGCTTAGTTGTTCAGTTTTCTATGAAATCCTTTTGGATCCTGGCATTGGAAGTACAAAACATTTCCTGGGATTGGAGCTGCAAAACATGTTCAGAGCATTTTAATGCTGAAGTTGATGGCCAAGTGGGGACTCCACATCAAAAAGTAGATTCTGGAAAGAAATGGATGATGGAGAGCATACAGTGACAAACCCACAACAGAAAAGGGGGAAAATGCTGCTTTTTTTGCCAGATGAACCACAATTGTTGTTTGATTCCTGTTGCAGATTCTAGGATTCTGTTAAATCCCTTAATAAACACCAAGATTTCACTAGCAAAGCATGGTTGGAAGATGGCATATTTCAACACTTTGTATGTTAGCCAGCTTATGATCAGATTAATTCTGTTAATAAATAAGGCTTAAAAGATTTCTAGGAAAGAATGGCCTGTAATAATGCTCCCCTTCATGTGAAAATTTTTGAAACAGTTGTTTTTCTTTGTTTTGTTTAAAAATGTTGAGAGGGGGAAAAAAAGTCAAAGTGTTTTATAGCCATAGCAGAACAAAGGGAAAATTTTGGGGTTTAAGTTGTCTGGGCCTTTGTGGGCATTGAGAATTCCTGACATCCTATATTTGTTAAATGCTGCTGTATCTTGGAGCCAAAGGATCTTTTCCTCTGGAAAGAACGGAGAGTTTTATCAACACAGTGGATTTCCTCCATGCAACTGTAAAAATTCCCAAATTTCTCTATCAAAAACCTGTGTTTTTAAAAATTTGATGCACAAGCTAATTTTGCTTGTAGTTTCATCATCTCTGATGATTTCTATTTCATCATCAGCCATGTTTATTAGCAAATTCCACTGGTAACTACAAATAATATTCTTTATTAAAAGGAAAAGCACATTAGGTCTCTGGGAACATTAGAGTGACTGCAGCCCTGCAGAGATATTTAGTTTTTTGTCCTTAAAACACCTTTTGGAACACCAGCATTGCACTCTGGGTTGGAGTTGGTAATAAATAAATAATTCTAGTTTATTGGTTTAAAATTCCCAAGCAAAGGTAAATCTAAGTGGTTTAAATGCCCTTAATTAGTGCTTATTAAGGGAGGAGAGGCATCTGAGAGCACCCAACCTAAGCTGCCCTGATCTGGAGGAGAAACATTTTTAGTTTTAAAAGGGAGACAGGAGGGCAGAGCCTTGACTTCACCCAAGGTTTGTGGCAAAGGTGGAAATTAAGGCTGGAATGACTGGTGGTTCAGGAGGCTGTGATCTTGTGTGACAGCACAGAGGACATTAATTAAGGAAAATAAAACCCCTGAAAGCTTAGTGTAAACTCTAAATGAACATCTAAAACTGCGGGTGAAGGCATCGATTGTGTCAAGGGCTTTTTGGAAAGGGAGTCTTGGTTTGCTTTATTCCCCAGGACACACTGAGGTGACAGAATTAACTGCTACAACAACTACTAGCTCAGGATAAATTTTGTCACCAGACTCACATTATGGATAAGATTTTTAAGATATTTTGTTGCATTTTCTGTTTTAACTTGCATGAAGGGGGTTTTTTTTAGTTGTTTTAGTTTTTTTGGGTCTTTTTGTTGTTTTGGTTTTTTTGGTTGTTTCAGGGGTTTTTTGTGTTTTTTTGTTGTTCAGGTTTTTTGGGTTTTTTGTTGTTCTGGTTTTTTGTTGTTTGGTTTTTTTGGGCTTTTTTTGTTGTTTTGGTTTGGATGAGGGGGTTTTTTTTTGGTTGTTTGGCTTTTTTTCTTGTTTTGGTTTGGATGAAGGGGGTTTTTTGGTTATTTCTTTTTTTGTTGTTCGGGTTTTTTGGGTTTTTTTGTTGTTCGGGGTTTTTTTGTTGTTCGGGTTTTTTGGGTTTTTTTGTTGTTCGGGTTTTTTTTTGTTGTTCGGGTTTTTTGGGTTTTTTTGTTGTTTGGGTTTTTTGGTTTTTTTTTGGTGGTTTTGTTTGGATTAAGGGGGTTTTTTGGTTGGTTTTTTGG